>NW_027456752.1:176992-284618 GCF_040206685.1 Ascaphus truei | reverse complement strand
ACACACAGCTAAGCACACACACAGATAAGCACACACCCCCCGCTATACACACACCGTTAGATCTATTGTACCCAAAAGTCGTCCCGTGTGGCGCTGGGATCCTGGCACTGGATCTTCTGATCTCTCCGATGAATATATTGGGAAAGAATGTGATGTAAAAGAATGTGCTTCAGTCTATATAATACAATATTGTATTCCTGTCACCTTGTTGTGAAGTCCCATTCAGTATAATAACAGACCGGATCCCCACTGCGTGTGATCCCTGGGATACCCCGGGTTATTAGACATAGGGTGAGTCTATAGGAGGATTGGTCACTCCTTAAGGGACTAAAGCCCTTCAGATAATTAGTGCCCAGTTACCCAGCAGAATGCGCTGTGGGGGTGAAATTAACGATGGGACTTAGCTTGTGACTAATAGCGGCCTTCAGTTTGGTAAACACGGTATGTAGAAATCATCGCTTACATTCCACATGGAACAGACTGGATACCACACACATACAGTGCCACACACACGGTGCCACACACACACAGTGCCACACACATACAGTGCCACACACACAGTGCCACACACACACACAGTGCCACACACACACACAGTGCCACACACACAGTGCCACACACACACACACAGTGCCACACACACGCGCACACACAGTGCCACACACATGCGCACACACAGTGCCACACACACGCACGCACACACACAGTGCCACACACACGCACGCACGCACGCACACACACAGTGCCACACACAGTGCCACACACACGCACGCACACACACCGTGCGTGTGTGTGGCACTGTGCGTGTGGCACTGTGTGCGTGTGTGCGTGCGTGTGTGTGTGGCACTGTGTGCGTGTGTGCGTGCGTGTGTGCGTGCGTGTGTGTGTGGCACTGTGTGTGTGTGTGTGCGTGTGTGTGTGTGGCACTGTGTGCGTGTGGCACTGTGTGCGTGCGTGTGTGTGTGTGTGTGCGCGCGCGCGCGCGTGTGGCACTGTGTGTGTGCGCGTTTGCCACACACACACACTGTGCCACACACACACTGTGCCACACACACACACTGTGCCACACACACACACTGTGCCACACACACACACTGTGCCACACACACACACTGTGCCACACACACACACACTGTGCCACACACACACTGTGCCACACACACACACAGTGCCACACACACACTGTGCCACACACACACACAGTGCCACACACACACACAGTGCCACACACACACACTGTGCCACACACACACACTGTGCCACACACACACTGTGCCACACACACACTGTGCCACACACACACTGTGCCACACACACAGTGCCACACACACACACACACAGTGCCACACACACACACACACAGTGCCACACACACACACACACAGTGCCACACACACACACACTGTGCCACACACACACACACTGTGCACACACACACACACTGTGCCACACACACACACACTGTGCCACACACACACTGTGCCACACACACACTGTGCCACACACACACAGTGCCACACACACACAGTGCCACACACACACAGTGCCACACACACACACAGTGCCACACACACACACAGTGCCACACACACACACACAGTGCCACACACACACACACACACAGTGCCACACAAACACACACACACACACAGTGCCACACACACACACACAGTGCCACACTGTTACACACAAAAACTCTCTACTACAACTTCACAAAAACATTGGGATCATACTCACGGATTCCCTCTTAAGGCTGACTCCATGCTCCCTGCTTACTCACTGAGGCGCGTGAGGCTTTCCCTGGCCTTGCGGTTGCTTACCGCACGCGCTGTCAGCGGGCCGTCAGGGGTCGGGCCGGGGGCGGGTGCGTCACTGGCCGGGGGCGGGCCAGTGATGTCACGGAGCTGGTTCGCCCTCATTGGGCGAACCGCTCACGTGACCGGCCTGTCGCGCCGGCAAGCGGGGGAATTTTAAATTCCCCTAAGACCTGCGCTTCCGCAAGCGCGCGGAAGTGCAGGTGAGCCCTACTAAAGCCGCTCTAATTGCAGCTGTAGGGGCTCAGTGCTGACCGGGGACGCGCGCGTCAGCACGCTTCCGCCAGCAAGCGGTTAACATGGCCGAGGCCTTTAAAGTCGCGCAGTGTGACCGCTCAGCTCGTCACAGCCTCTTTGCTGCGGATTATCCTGCAGAGTGGGTGTGTCCGGTGTGAGCAGGTTGTATCTGCCCTGGGATGTCCCGGTGTGAGCAGGTTGTATCTGTCCTGGGATGTCCCGGTGTGGCAGGTTGTATCTGCCCTGGGATGTCCAGGTGTGAACAGGTTGTATTGTGTCCTGGGATGTCCCGGTGTGGCAGGTTGTATCTGTCCTGGTGTGTCCCGGTGTGAGCAGGTTGTATCTGTCCTGGGATGTCCCGCTGTGAGCAGGTTGTATCTGCCTGGGATGTCCCGGTGTGAGCAGGTTGTATCTGCCCTGGGATGTCTCGGTGTGAGTAGGTTGTATCTGTCCTGGTGTGTCCCGGTGTGAGCAGGTTGTATCTGTCCTGGGATGTCCCAGTGTGAGCAGATTGTATCTGTCCTGGATGTCCCGGTGTGAGCAGGTTGTATCTGTCCTGGGATGTCCCGGTGTGAGCAGGTTGTATCTGTCCTGGGATGTCCCGGTGTGAGCAGGTTGTATCTGTCCTGGGATGTCCCGCTGTGAGCAGGTTGTATCTGCCCTGGGATGTCCCGGTGTGAGCAGGTTGTATCTGCCCTGGGATGTCTCGGTGTGAGTAGGTTGTATCTGTCCTGGTATGTCCCGGTGTGAGCAGGTTGTATCTGTCCTGGGATGTCCCGGTGTGAGCAGGTTGTATCTGCCCTGGGATGTCCCGGTGTGAGCAGGTTGTATCTGTCCTGGGATGTCCCGGTGTGAGCAGGTTGTATCTGTCCTGGGATGTCCCGGTTTGAGCAGGTTGTATCTGTCCTGGGATGTCCCGGTGTGAGCAGGTTGTATCTGCCCTGGGATGTCCCGGTGTGAGCAGGTTGTATCTGCCCTGGGATGTCTCGGTGTGAGCAGGTTGTATCTGCCCTGGGATGTCCCGGTGTGAGCAGGTTGTATCTGCCCTGGGATGTCCCGGTGTGAGCAGGTTGTATCTGCCCTGGGATGTCCCGGTGTGAGCAGGTTGTATCTGCCCTGGGATTGTCCCGGTGTGAGCAGGTTGTATCTGCCCTGGGATGTGTCGGTGTGAGTAGGTTGTATCTGTCCTGGTATGTCCGGTTGTGAGCAGGTTGTATCTGTCCTGGGATGTCCCGGTGTAAGCAGGTTGTATCTGCCCTGGGATGTCCCGGTGTGAGCAGGTTGTATCTGTCCTGGGATGTCCCGGTGTGAGCAGGTTGTATCTGTCCTGGGATGTCCTGGTGTGAGCAGGTTGTATCTGTCCTGGATGTCCCGGTGTGAGCAGGTTGTATCTGTCCTGGGATGTCCCGGTGTGAGCAGGTTGTATCTGTCCTGGGATGTCCCGGTGTGAGAAGGTTGTATGTACCCTGGGATGTCCCGCTGTGAGCAGGTTGTATCTGTTCTGGGATGTCCCGCTGTGAGCAGGTTGTATCTGCCCTGGGATGTCCCGGTGTGAGCAGATTGTATCTGTCCTGGGATGTCCCGCTGTGAGCAGGTTGTATCTGTCCTGGGATGTCCCGCTGTGAGCAGGTTGTATCTGTCCTGGCATGTCCATGTGTGAGCAGGTTGTATCTGCCCTGGGATGTCCTGTGTGAGCAGGTTGTATCTGTCCTGCCCTGGGAGGTCCGGTGTGAGCAGGTTGTATCTGCCCTGGATGTCCCGGTGTGAGCCGGTTGTATCTGTCCTGGGATGTCCCGGTGTGAGCAGGTTGTATCTGTCCTGGGATGTCCCGGTGTGAGCTTGTTGTATCTGTCCTGGGATGTCCCGGTGTGAGCAGGTTGTATCTGTCCTGGGATGTCCCGGTGTGAGCAGGTTGTATCTGTCCTGGGATGTCCCGGTGTGAGCAGGTTGTATCTGTCCTGGGATGTCCCGGTGCGAGCAGGTTGTATCTGTCCGGGGATGTCCCGGTGCGAGCAGGTTGTATCTGTCCTGGGATGTCCCGGTGCGAGCAGGTTGTATCTGTCCTGGTATGTCCCGGTGTGAGCAGGTTGTATCTGTCCTGGGATGTCCCGGTGTGAGCAGGTTGTATCTGCCTGGGATGTCCCGGTGTGAGCAGGTTGTATCTGTCCTGGGATGTCCCGGGTGTGAGCAGGTTGTATCTGTCCTGGGATGTCCCGGTTTGAGCAGGTTGTATCTGTCCTGGATGTCCCGGTGTGAGCAGGTTGTATCTGCCCTGGGATGTCCCGGTGTGAGCAGGTTGTATCTGCCCTGGATGTCTCGGTGTGAGCAGGTTGTATCTGCCCTGGGATGTCCCGGTGTGAGCAGGTTGTATCTGCCCTGGGATGTCCCGGTGTGAGCAGGTTGTATCTGCCCTGGGATGTCCCGGTGTGAGCAGGTTGTATCTGCCCTGGGATGTCCCGGTGTGAGCAGGTTGTATCTGCCCTGGGATGTGTCGGTGTGAGTAGGTTGTATCTGTCCTGGTATGTCCCGGTGTGAGCAGGTTGTATCTGTCCTGGGATGTCCCGGTGTAAGCAGGTTGTATCTGCCCTGGGATGTCCCGGTGTGAGCAGGTTGTATCTGTCCTGGGATGTCCCGGTGTGAGCAGGTTGTATCTGTCCTGGGATGTCCTGGTGTGAGCAGGTTGTATCTGTCCTGGATGTCCCGGTGTGAGCAGGTTGTATCTGTCCTGGGATGTCCCGGTGTGAGCAGGTTGTATCTGTCCTGGGATGTCCCGGTGTGAGAAGGTTGTATGTACCCTGGGATGTCCCGCTGTGAGCAGGTTGTATCTGTTCTGGGATGTCCCGCTGTGAGCAGGTTGTATCTGCCCTGGGATGTCCCGGTGTGAGCAGATTGTATCTGTCCTGGGATGTCCCCGCTGTGAGCAGGTTGTATCTGTCCTGGGATGTCCCGCTGTGAGCAGGTTGTATCTGTCCTGGCATGTCCATGTGTGAGCAGGTTGTATCTGCCCTGGGATGTCCCTGTGTGAGCAGGTTGTATCTGTCCTGCCTGGGAGGTCCCGGTGTGAGCAGGTTGTATCTGCCCTGGGATGTCCCGGTGTGAGCCGGTTGTATCTGTCCTGGGATGTCCCGGTGTGAGCAGGTTGTATCTGTCCTGGGATGTCCCGTGTGAGCTTGTTGTATCTGTCCTGGGATGTCCCGGTGTGAGCAGGTTGTATCTGTCCTGGGATGTCCCGGTGTGAGCTGGTTGTATCTGTTCTGGGATGTCCCGGTGTGAGCAGGTTGTAGCTGTCCTGTCCTGCGATGTCCCGGTGTGATCAGGTTGTATCTGTCCTGGGACGTTCCGGTGTGAGCAGGTTGTATCTCTTCTGCCCTGGGATGTCCCGGTGTGAGCAGGTTGTATCTGTCCTGCCCTGGGATGTCCCGGTGTGAGCAGGTTGTATCTGTCCTGGGATGTCCCGCTGTGAGCAGGTTGAATCTGCCCTGGGAGGTCCGGTGTGAGCAGGTTGTATCTGCCCAGGGAGGTCCCGTTGTGAGCAGGTTGTTATCTGTCCTGCCCTGAGATGTCCCGGTGTGAGCAGGTTGTATCTGTACTGCCATGAGATGTCCCGGTGTGAGCAGGTTGTATCTGTCCTGCCCTGGGATGTCCCGGTGTGAGCAGGTTGTATCTGTCCTGGGATGTCCCGCTGTGAGCAGGTTGTATCTGTCCTGGGATGTCCCGGTGTGAGCAGGTTGTATCTGCCCTGGGAGGTCCCGGTGTGAGCAGGTTGTATCTGCCCTGGGATGTCCCGGTGTGAGCAGGTTGTATCTGCCCTGGGAGGTCCGGTGTGAGCAGGTTGTATCTGCCCAGGGAGGTCCCGCTGTGAGCCGGTTGTATCTGTCCTGGGATGTTCCGGTGTGAGCAGGTTGTATCTGTCCTGGGATGTCCCGGTGTGAGCAGGTTGTATCTGTCCTGCCCTGGGATGTCCCGGTGTGAGCTGGTTGTATCTGTCCTGGGATGTCCCGGTGTGAGCAGGTTGTATCTGTCCTGCCCTGGGATGTCCCGGTGTGAGCAGGTTGTATCTGTCCTGCCCTGGGATGTCCCGGTGTGAGCTGGTTGTATCTGTCTGGGATGTCCCGGTGTGAGCAGGTTGTATCTGTCCTGCCCTGGGATGTCCCGGTGTGAGCAGGTTGTATCTGTCCTGCCCTGGGATGTCCCGGTGTGAGCTGGTTGTATCTGTCCTGGGATGTCCCGGTGTGAGCAGGTTGTATCTTTTTCTGCCCTGGGATGTCCCGGTCAGTGAGCAGGTTGTATCTGTCCTGCCCTGGGATGTCCCGGTGTGAGCAGGTTGTATCTGTCCTGCCCTGGGATGTCCCGGTAGTGAGCAGGTTGTATCTGTCCTGCCCTGGGATGTCCCGGTGTGAGCAGGTTGTATCTGTCCTGCCCTGGGATGTCCCGGCATCGGTGTGTACCCTCCGCGTCCGTCTATCCGTGACGTCAGATATGCGTGTGTCTTATTTATTCCGCTGGGGGAGCAGCCTCGAAACTAAAAGCACATTCACCTTCATTCGCATTACGCGCGGTCGCAAGGAAAATAGGGAGATAATATTCTCCCTACCCAGGGCAGGACAGGTACAACCTTCTCACACCGGGAACACCCACTCTGCAGGATAAAGGGGCAGTGACGGGCTGCGCGGGTCACACTGCGCGGGTCACACTGCGCGGTCACACTGCGTGACTTGAAGAGGGAATCCTGTGAGTATGATCCCAATGTTTTTTATTGTGAAGTTTTAGTAGAGAGTTTTTGTGTGGCACTGTGTGTGGTGGCACTGTGTGTGTGTGGCATGTGGGTGTGGGACTGTGTGTGTGTGGCACTGTGTGTGTGTGGCACTGTGTGTGTGTGGCACTGGTGTGTGTGTGGCACTGTGTGTGTGTGGCACTGTGTGTGTGTGGCACTGTGTGTGTGTGGCCTGTGTGTGTGGCACTGTGTGTGTGTGGCACTGTGTGTGTGTGGCACTGTGTGTGTGTGGCACTGTGTGTGTGTGTGGGCACTGTGTGTGTGTGTGGCACTGTGTGTGTGTGTGGCACTGTGTGTGTGTGTGGCACTGTGTGTGTGGGGCACTGTGTGTGTGTGGCACTGTGTGTGTGTGTGGCACTGTGTGTGTGTGTGGCACTGTGTGTGTGTGTGGCACTGGTGTGTGTGTGGCACTGTGTGTGGTGTGGCACTGTGTGTGTGTGTGGCACTGTGTGTGTGTGTGGCACTGTGTGTGTGTGTGGCACTGTGTGTGTGTGTGGCACTGTGTGTGTGTGTGGCACTGTGTGTGTGTGTGTGTGGCACTGTGTGTGTGTGTGGCACTGTGTGTGTGTGTGGCACTGTGTGTGTGTGTGGCACTGTGTGTGTGTGTGGCACTGTGTGTTGTGTGTGTGGCACTGTGTGTGTGTGTGGCACTGGTGTGTGTGTGTGGCACTGTGTGTGTGTGTGGCACTGTGTGTGTGTGTGGCACTGTGTGTGTGTGTGGCACTGTGTGTGTGTGTGTGGCACTGTGTGTGTGTGTGGCACTGTGTGTGTGTGGCACTGTGTGTGTGTGGCACTGTGTGTGTGGCACTGTGTGTGCACTGTGTGTTGTGGCACTGTGTGTGTGTGTGGCACTGTGTGTGTGTGTGGCACTGTGTGTGTGTGTGTGTGGCACTGTGTGTGTGTGTGGCCCTGTGTGTGTGTGTGGCACTGTGTGTGGTGTGGCCTGTGTGTGGGGGATCACACGCAGTGGGGATCCGGTCTGTTATTATACTGAATGGGACTTCACAACAAGGTGACAGGAAATACAATATTGTATTATATAGACTGAAGCACATTCTTTTACATCACATTCTTTCCCAATATATTCATCGGAGAGATCAGAAGATCCAGTGCCAGGATCCCAGCGCCACACGGAACGAATTTCGGTTACATTTGATCAAGAAGGACGTTTTGAGCTTCAAGTCTTCAGGGCGGCAGGATACTGGACTTGCCAACACATCGGTGCCGTACCCACAGAAGTGCAGCTCTGTGGGAAAGTGTGAGACTGAAGAAGAATTTCAGAAGCTACGTTAGATCTACATTTTATCAAGCGATAATAAATCACTTCCGCTCAAAATGCCTCGGGCAGTGCCAGGCTGTGTATGTATATAGTGGGGGCAGTGCCAGGCTGTGTATGTATATAGTGGGCAGTGCCAGGCTGTGTATGTATATATTGGGGCAGTGCCAGGCGGTGTATGTATATATTGGGGCAGTGCCAGGCTGTGTATGTATATATTGGACAGTGCCAGGCTGTGTATGTATATAGTGGGGCAGTGCCAGGCTGTGTATGTATATATTGGGACAGTGCCAGGCTGTGTATGTATATAGTGGGGCAGTGCAGGCTGTGTATGTATATATTGGGGCAGTGCCAGGCTGTGTATGTATATAGTGGGCAGTGCCAGGCTGTGTATGTATATAGTGGGGCAGTGCCAGGCTGTGTATGTATATATTGGGGCAGTGCCAGGCTGTGTATGTATATATTGGGGCAGTGCCAGGCTGTGTGTATGTATATATTGGGGCAGTGCCAGGCTGTGTGTATGTATATATTGGGGCAGTGCCAGGCTGTGAATGTATATATTGGGGCAGTGCCAGGCTGTGTGTATATATTGGGGCAGTGCCAGGCTGTGTGTATATATATATTGGGGCAGTGCCAGGCTGTGTGTATGTATATATTGGGGCAGTGCCAGGCTGTGTGTATGTATATATTGGGGCAGTGCCAGGCTGTGTATGTATATATTGGGGCAGTGCCAGGCTGTGTATGTATATATTGGGGCAGTGCCAGGCTGTGTATGTATATAGTGGGGCAGTGCCAGGCAGTGTGTATGTATATATTGGGGCAGTGCCAGGCAGTGTGTATGTATATATTGGGGCAGTGCCAGGCTGTGTATGTATATATTGGGGCAGTGCCAGGCTGTGTATGTATATAGTGGGGCAGTGCCAGGCTGTGTATGTATATTGGGACAGTGCCAGGCAGTGTGTATGTATACATTGGGGCAGTGCCAGGCTGTGTATGTATATAGTGGGGCAGTGCCAGGCTGTGTATGTATATATTGGGCAGTGCCAGCTGTGTATGTATATATTGGGGACAGTGCCAGGCTGTGTATGTATATAGTGGGGCAGTGCCAGGCTGTGTATGTATATATTGGGACAGTGCCAGGCTGTGTATGTATATAGTGGGGCAGTGCCAGGCTGTGTATGTATATAGTGGGGCAGTGCCAGGCTGTGTATGTATATAGTGGGGCAGTGCCAGGCTGTGTATGTATATATTGGGGCAGTGCCAGGCTGTGTATGTATATATTGGGGCAGTGCCAGGCTGTGTGTATGTATATATTGGGGCAGTGGCCAGGCTGTGTGTATGTATATATTGGGGCAGTGCCAGGCTGTGAATGTATATATTGGGGCAGTGCCAGGCTGTGAATGTATATATTGGGGCAGTGCCAGGCTGTGTGTATGTATATATTGGGGCAGTGCCAGGCTGTGTGTATGTATATATTGGGGCAGTGCCAGGCTGTGTGTATGTATATATTGGGGCAGTGCCAGGCTGTGTATGTATATATTGGGGCAGTGCCAGGCTGTGTATGTATATATTGGGGCAGTGCCAGGCTGTGTATGTATATAGTGGGGCAGTGCCAGGCAGTGTGTATGTATATATTGGGCAGTGCCAGGCTGTGTATGTATATATTGGGCAAGTGCCAGGCTGTGTATGTATATAGTGGGGCAGTGCCAGGCTGTGTATGTATATTGGGACAGTGCCAGGCAGTGTGTATGTATACATTGGGGCAGTGCCAGGCTGTGTATGTATATAGTGGGGCAGTGCCAGGCTGTGTATGTATATATTGGGGCAGTGCCAGGCTGTGTATGTATATATTGGGGCAGTGCCAGGCTGTGTATGTATATATTGGGGCAGTGCCAGGCTGTGTATGTATATATTGGGGCAGTGCCAGGGTGTGTATGTATATATTGGGGCAGTGCAAGGCTGTGTATGTATATATTGGGGCAGTGCCACGCTGTGTATGTATATAGTGGGGCAGTGCCAGGCTGTGTATGTATATTGGGACAGTGCCAGGCAGTGTGTATGTATACATTGGGGCAGTGCCAGGCTGTGTATGTATATATTGGGGCAGTGCCAGGCTGTGTGTATGTATATATTGGGGCAGTGCCAGGCTGTGTGTATGTATATATTGGGGCAGTGCCAGGCTGTGAATGTATATATTGGGGCAGTGCCAGGCTGTGAATGTATATATTGGGGCAGTGCCAGGCTGTGTGTATGTATATATTGGGGCAGTGCCAGGCTGTGTGTATGTATATATTGGGGCAGTGCCAGGCTGTGTGTATGTATATATTGGGGCAGTGCCAGGCTGTGTATGTATATATTGGGGCAGTGCCAGGCTGTGTATGTATATATTGGGGCAGTGCCAGGCTGTGTATGTATATAGTGGGGCAGTGCCAGGCAGTGTGTATGTATATATTGGGGCAGTGCCAGGCTGTGTATGTATATATTGGGGCAGTGCCAGGCTCTGTATGTATATAGTGGGGCAGTGCCAGGCTGTGTATGTATATTGGGACAGTGCCAGGCAGTGTGTATGTATACATTGGGGCAGTGCCAGGCTGTGTATGTATATAGTGGGGCAGTGCCAGGCTGTGTATGTATATATTGGGGCAGTGCCAGGCTGTGTATGTATATATTGGGGCAGTGCCAGGCTGTGTATGTATATATTGGGGCAGTGCCAGGCTGTGTATGTATATATTGGGGCAGTGCCAGGGTGTGTATGTATATATTGGGGCAGTGCCAGGCTGTGTATGTATATATTGGGGCAGTGCCAGGCTGTGTATGTATATAGTGGGGCAGTGCCAGGCTGTGTATGTATATTGGGACAGTGCCAGGCAGTGTGTATGTATACATTGGGGCAGTGCCAGGCTGTGTATGTATATAGTGGGGCAGTGCCAGGCTGTGTATGTATATAGTGGGGCAGTGCCAGGCTGTGTATGTATATATTGGGACAGTGCCAGGCAGTGTGTATGTATATATTGGGGCAGTGCCAGGCTGTGTATGTATATATTGGGGGCAGTGCTAGGCATTGTGTATGTATACATTGGGGCAGTGCCAGGCGGTGTATGTATATATTGGGGCAGTGCCAGGCTGTGTATGTATATATTGGGGCAGTGCCAGGCGGTGTGTATGTATATATTGGGCAGTGCCAGGCGGTGTGTATGTATATATTGGGGCAGTGCCAGGCAGTGTGTATGTATACATTGGGGCAGTGCCAGGCTGTGTATGTATATAGTGGGGCAGTGCCAGGCTGTGTATGTATATAGTGGGGCAGTGCCAGGCTGTGTATGTATATATTGGGGCAGTGCCAGGCGGTGTATGTATATATTGGGGCAGTGCCAGGCTGTGTATGTATATATTGGGACAGTGCCAGGCTGTGTATGTATATAGTGGGGCAGTGCCAGGCTGTGTATGTAATATTGGGACAGTGCCAGGCTGTGTATGTATATAGTGGGGCAGTGCCAGGCTGTGTATGTATATATTGGGGCAGTGCCAGGCTGTGTATGTATATAGTGGGGGCAGTGCCAGGCTGTGTATGTATATAGTGGGGCAGTGCCAGGCTGTGTATGTATATATTGGGGCAGTGCCAGGCTGTGTATGTATATATTGGGCAGTGCCAGGCTGTGTGTATGTATATATTGGGGCAGTGCCAGGCTGTGTGTATGTATATATTGGGGCAGTGCCAGGCTGTGAATGTATATATTGGGGCAGTGCCAGGCTGTGTGTATATATTGGGGCAGTGCCAGGCTGTGTGTATGTATATATTGGGGCAGTGCCAGGCTGTGTGTATGTATATATTGGGGCAGTGCCAGGCTGTGTGTATGTATATATTGGGGCAGTGCCAGGCTGTGTATGTATATATTGGGGCTAGTGCCAGGCTGTGTATGTATATATTGGGGCAGTGCCAGGCTGTGTATGTATATAGTGGGGCAGTGCCAGGCAGTGTGTATGTATATATTGGGGCAGTGCCAGGCAGTGTGTATGTATATATTGGGGCAGTGCCAGGCTGTGTATGTATATATTGGGGCAGTGCCAGGCTGTGTATGTATATAGTGGGGCAGTGCCAGGCTGTGTATGTATATTGGGACAGTGCCAGGCAGTGTGTATGTATACATTGGGGCAGTGCCAGGCTGTGTATGTATATAGTGGGGCAGTGCCAGGCTGTGTATGTATATATTGGGGCAGTGCCAGGCTGTGTATGTATATATTGGGACAGTGCCAGGCTGTGTATGTATATAGTGGGGCAGTGCCAGGCTGTGTATGTATATATTGGGACAGTGCCAGGCTGTGTATGTATATAGTGGGGCAGTGCCAGGCTGTGTATGTATATATTGGGGCAGTGCCACGCTGTGTATGTATATAGTGGGGCAGTGCCAGGCTGTGTATGTATATAGTGGGGCAGTGCCAGGCTGTGTATGTATATATTGGGGCAGTGCCAGGCTGTGTGTATGTATATATTGGGGCAGTGCCAGGCTGTGTGTATGTATATATTGGGGCAGTGCCAGGCTGTGAATGTATATATTGGGGCAGTGCCAGGCTGTGAATGTATATATTGGGGCAGTGCCAGGCTGTGTGTATGTATATATTGGGGCAGTGCCAGGCTGTGTGTATGTATATATTGGGGCAGTGCCAGGCTGTGTGTATGTATATATTGGGGCAGTGCCAGGCTGTGTATGTATATATTGGGGCAGTGCCAGGCTGTGTATGTATATAGTGGGGCAGTGCCAGGCAGTGTGTATGTATATATTGGGGCAGTGCCAGGCTGTGTATGTATATATTGGGGCAGTGCCAGGCTGTGTATGTATATAGTGGGGCAGTGCCAGGCTGTGTATGTATATTGGGACAGTGCCAGGCAGTGTGTATGTATACATTGGGGCAGTGCCAGGCTGTGTATGTATATAGTGGGGCCAGTGCCAGGCTGTGTATGTATATATTGGGGCAGTGCCAGGCTGTGTATGTATATATGGGGCAGTGCCAGGCTGTGTATGTATATATTGGGGCAGTGCCAGGCTGTGTATGTATATATTGGGGCAGTGCCAGGGTGTGTATGTATATATTGGGGCAGTGCCAGGCTGTGTATGTATATATTGGGGCAGTGCCACGCTGTGTATGTATATAGTGGGGCAGTGCCAGGCTGTGTATGTATATTGGGACAGTGCCAGGCAGTGTGTATGTATATATTGGGGCAGTGCCAGGCTGTGTATGTATATATTGGGGCAGTGCCAGGCTGTGTGTATGTATATATTGGGGCAGTGCCAGGCTGTGTGTATGTATATATTGGGGCAGTGCCAGGCTGTGAATGTATATATTGGGGCAGTGCCAGGCTGTGAATGTATATATTGGGGCAGTGCCAGGCTGTGTATGTATATATTGGGGCAGTGCCAGGCTGTGTGTATGTATATATTGGGGCAGTGCCAGGCTGTGTGTATGTATATATTGGGGCAGTGCCAGGCTGTGTATGTATATATTGGGGCAGTGCCAGGCTGTGTATGTATATATTGGGGCAGTGCCAGGCTGTGTATGTATATAGTGGGGCAGTGCCAGGCCGTGTGTATGTATATATTGGGGCAGTGCCAGGCTGTGTATGTATATATTGGGGCAGTGCCAGGCTGTGTATGTATATAGTGGGGCAAGTGCAGGCTGTGTATGTATATTGGGACAGTGCCAGGCAGTGTGTATGTATACATTGGGCAGTGCCAGGCTGTGTATGTATATAGTGGGGCATGTGCCAGGCTGTGTATGTATATATTGGGGCAGTGCCAGGCTGTGTATGTATATATTGGGGCAGTGCCAGGCTGTGTATGTATATATTGGGGCAGTGCCAGGCTGTGTATGTATATATTGGGGCAGTGCCAGGGTGTGTATGTATATATTGGGGCAGTGCCAGGCTGTGTATGTATATATTGGGGCAGTGCCAGGCTGTGTATGTATATAGTGGGGCAGTGCCAGGCTGTGTATGTATATTGGGACAGTGCCAGGCATGTTATACATATGGCAGTGCCTGTGTATTATACTATTGGGCAGTGCCAGGCTGTGTATGTATATAGTGGGGCAGTGCCAGGCTGTGTATGTATATTGGGCAGTGCAGGCAGTGTTTATAATTGGGCAGCAGCTGTGTATGTATATATTGGGACAGTGCCAGGCAGTGTGTATGTATATATTGGGCAGTGCCAGGCTGTGTATGTATATAATTGGGGCAGTGCCTAGGCTGTGTGTATGTTACGGGCAGTGCCAGGCGGTGGTATGTATATATTGGGGCAGTGCCAGGCTGTGTATGTATATATTGGGGCAGTGCCAGGCGGTGTGTATGTATACTATTGGGCAGTGCCAGGCTGTGTATGTATATATTGGGGCAGTGCCAGGCTGTGTATGTATAATTGGGGCAGTGCAGCTGTGTATGTATATATTGGGGCAGTGCCAGGCTGTGATGTATATAGTGGGGCAGTGCCAGGCTGTGTATGTATATATGCAGTTGGGGAATTGCAGAGTGCCTGCCTGTGTGTATTATTGACAGTGCCTACTGTGTGTATGTATATATTGGGGGCAGTGCCAGGCTGTGTATGTATATATTGGGGCAGTGCCAGGCTGTGTATGTATATATTGGGGCAGTGCCAGGCTGTGTATGTATATATTGGGGCAGTGCCAGGCTGTGTATGTATATATTGGGCAGTGCCAGGCTGTGTGTATGTATATATTGGGGCAGTGCCAGGCTGTGTATGTATATATTGGGGCAGTGCCAGGCTGTGTATATATAGTGGGCAGTGCCAGGCAGTGTATATGTATATAGTGGGGCAGTGCCAGGCAGTTGTATGTATATATTGGGGCAGTGCCAGGCTGTGTATGTTTGCCTGGCAGGTGTGTATGTATACATTGGGGCAGTGCCAGGCGGTGTATGTATAAGTATTGGGCAGTGCCAGGCGTAGATGCAGTGCCAGCAGTGTGTATGTATATATTGGGGCAGTGCCAGGCTGTTGTATGTATATATTGGGCAGTGCCAGGCTGTGTGTATGTATATTGGGGCAGTGCCAGGCGGTATGTATATATTGGGGCAGTGCCAGGCTGTGTGTATGTATATATTGGGGCAGTGCCAGGCAGTGTGTATGTATATATTGGAAGTGCCAGGCCTGGTGTGTATGTATATATTGGGGCAGTGCCAGGCCTGTGTATGTATATATTGGGGCAGTGCCCAGGCGGTGTATGTATATATTGGGACAGTGCAAGGCTTTGTTTATATAGGGGCAGTGCAGGCGTGTTGTATGTATATTGTGGGACAGTGCCAGGCTGTGTGTATGTATATATTGGGGCAGTGCCAGGCTTGGTGTTGGTATATAGTGGGATGTCTAGTGCGCAGGCTGTTGTATGTATAGATTGGGGCAGTGCCAGGCTGTGTGTATGTATATGTGGGGCAGTGCCAGGCTGTGTATGTATATATTGGGGCAGTGCAGGCTGTGTATGTATATATTGGCAGTGCCAGGCTGTGTGTATGTATATATTGGGGCAGTGCCAGGCTGTGTATGTATATATTGGGGCAGTGCCAGGCAGTGTGTATGTATATATTGGGCAGTGCCAGGCGTGTGTATGTATATATTGGGGCAGTGCCAGGCAGTGTGTATGTATATATTGGGGCAGTGCCAGCTGTGTATGTATATATTGGCGGCAGTGCCAGGCTGTGTATGTATATATTGGGGCAGTGCCAGGCAGTGTATGTATATATTGGGGCAGTGCCAGGCAGTGTGTATATTTGGGGCAGTGCCAGGCAGTGTATGTATAGAGTGGGGCTGTGTATATCTGCTGGCTGTGCAGGTATGTGAGTATATAGTGGGGCAGTGCCAGGCTGTGTGTATGTATATAGTGGGGCAGTGCCAGGCTGAGTGTATGTATATATTGGGGCAGTGCAGCTGTGTATATTGGGCAGTGCAAGGCTGTGTGTATGTATATATTGGGGCAGTGCCAGGTAGTGTGTATGTATATATTGGGGCAGTGCAGGCTGTGTGTATGTATATAGTGGGGCAGTGCCAGGCTGTGTGTATGTATATAGTGGGGCAGTGCCAGGCTGTGTATGTATATAGTGGGGCAGTGCCAGGCTGTGTGTATGTATATATTGGGGCAGTGCCAGGCTGTGTGTATGTATATATTGGGGCAGTGCCAGGCTGTGTGTATGTATATATTGGGGCAGTGCCAGGCTGTGTGTATGTATATATTGGGGCAGTGCCAGGCTGTGTGTATGTATATATTGGGGCAGTGCCAGGTAGTGTATGTATATATTGGGGCAGTGCCAGGCTGTGTGTATGTATATATTGGGGCAGTGCCAGGCTGTGTGTATGTATATATTGGGGCAGTGTCAGGCTGTGTGTATGTATATATTGGGGCAGTGCCAGGCAGTGTATGTATATATTGGGGCAGTGCCAGGCTGTGTGTATGTATATATTGGGGCAGTGTCAGGCTGTGTGTATGTATATAGTGGGGCAGTGCCAGGCTGTGTGTATGTATATATTGGGGCAGTGCCAGGCTGTGTGTATGTATATATTGGGGCAGTGCCAGGCTGTGTGTATGTATATAGTGGGGTAGTGCCAGGCAGTGTGTATGTATATATTGGGGCAGTGCCAGGCTGTGTGTATGTATATAGTGGGGTAGTGCCAGGCAGTGTGTATGTATATATTGGGGCAGTGCCAGGCGGTGTGTATGTATATATTGGGGCAGTGCCAGGCTGTGTGTATGTATATATTGGGGCAGTGCCAGGCAGTGTGTATGTATATATTGGGGCATTGCCAGGCTGTGTATGTATATATTGGGGCAGTGCCAGGCAGTGTGTATGTATATATTGGGGCAGTGCCAGGCTGTGTGTATGTATATAGTGGGGCAGTGCCAGGCGGTGTGTATGTATATATTGGGGCAGTGCCAGGCGGTGTATGTATATAATGGGGCAGTGCCAGGCGGTGTATGTATATAGTGGGGCAGTGCCAGGCTGTGTGTATGTATATATTGGGGCAGTGCCAGGCTGTGTGTGTATATATTGGGGCAGTGCCAGCCTGTGTGTATGTATATATTGGGGCAGTGCCAGGCTGTGTGTATGTATATATTGGGGCAGTGCCAGGCTGTGTATGTATATATTGGGGCAGTGCCAGGCTGTGTGTATGTATATAGTGGGGCAGTGCCAGGCTGTGTGTATGTATATATTGGGGCAGTGCCAGGCTGTGTGTATGTATATATTGGGGCAGTGCCAGGCTGTGTGTATGTATATATTGGGGCAGTGCCAGGCTGTGTGTATGTATATATTGGGGCAGTGCCAGGTAGTGTATGTATATATTGGGGCAGTGCCAGGTAGTGTATGTATATAGTGGGGCAGTGCCAGGCTGTGTGTATGTATATATTGGGGCAGTGCCAGGCTGTGTATGTATATATTGGGGCAGTGCCAGGCAGCGTATGTATATATTGGGGCAGTGCCAGGCTGTGTGTATGTATATATTGGGGTAGTGCCAGGCTGTGTGTATGTATATATTGGGGCAGTGCCAGGCTGTGTGTGTATATATTGGGGCAGTGCCAGGCTGTGTGTATGTATATATTGGGGCAGTGCCAGGCTGTGTGTATGTATATATTGGGGCAGTGCCAGGCTGTGTATGTATATATTGGGGCAGTGCCAGGCAGCGTATGTATATATTGGGTCAGTGCCAGGCTGTGTGTATGTATATATTGGGGCAGTGCCAGGCAGCGTATGTATATATTGGGGCAGTGCCAGGCTGTGTATGTATATAGTGGGGCAGTGCCAGGCTGTGTGTATGTATATATTGGGGCAGTGCCAGGCTGTGTGTATGTATATATTGGGGCAGTGCCAGGCTGTGTATGTATATATTGGGGCAGTGCCAGGTTGTGTATATGTATATATTGGGGCAGTGCCAGGCGGTGTATGTATATATTGGGGCAGTGCCAGGCTGTGTATGTATATATTGGGGCAGTGCCAGGCTGTGTGTATGTATATATTGGGGCAGTGCCAGGCTGTGTGTATGTATATATTGGGGCAGTGCCAGGTAGTGTATGTATATAGTGGGGCAGTGCCAGGCTGTGTATGTATATATTGGGACAGTGCCAGGCTGTGTATGTATATATTGGGGCAGTGCCAGGCTGTGTATGTATATATTGGGGCAGTGCCAGGCAGCGTATGTATATATTGGGGCAGTGCCAGGCTGTGTGTATGTATATATTGGGGCAGTGCCAGGCTGTGTGTATGTATATATTGGGGCAGTGCCAGGCTGTGTATGTATATATTGGGGCAGTGCCAGGCAGTGTATGTATATATTGGGGCAGTGCCAGGTAGTGTGTATGTATATAGTGGGGCAGTGCCAGGCTGTGTGTGTGTATATATTGGGGCAGTGCCAGGCTGTGTGTATGTATATATTGGGGCAGTGCCAGGCTGTGTATGTATATATTGGGGTAGTGCCAGGCTGTGTATGTATATATTGGGGCAGTGCCAGGCTGTGTATGTATATATTGGGGCAGTGCCAGGCTGTGTGTGTGTATATAGTGGGGCAGTGCCAGGCAGTGTATGTATATATTGGGGCAGTGCCAGGCGGTGTATGTATATATTGGGGCAGTGCCAGGCTGTGTGTATGTATATATTGGGGCAGTGCCAGGCTGTGTGTATGTATATATTGGGACAGTGCCAGGCTGTGTATGTATATATTGGGGCAGTGCCAGGCAGTGTGTATGTATATAGTGGGGCAGTGCCAGGCTGTGTGTATGTATATATTGGGGCAGTGCCAGGCAGTGTGTATGTATATATTGGGGCAGTGCCAGGCTGTGTGTATGTATATAGTGGGGCAGTGCCAGGCTGTGTGTATGTATATAGTGGGGCAGTGCCAGGCTGTGTGTATGTATATATTGGGGCAGTGCCAGGCAGTGTGTATGTATATATTGGGGCAGTGCCAGGCGGTGTATGTATATATTGGGGCAGTGCCAGGCAGTGTGTATGTATATATTGGGGCAGTGCCAGGCTGTGTGTATGTATATAGTGGGGCAGTGCCAGGCTGTGTATGTATATATTGGGGCAGTGCCAGGCGGTGTATGTATATATTGGGGCAGTGCCAGGCTATGTATGTATATATTGGGGCAGTGCCAGGCAGTGTGTATGTATATATTGGGGCAGTGCCAGGCTGTGTGTATGTATATAGTGGGGCAGTGCCAGGCTGTGTGTGTGTATATATTGGGTCAGTGCCAGGCTGTGTGTATGTATATATTGGGGCAGTGCCAGGCTGTGTATGTATATATTGGGGTAGTGCCAGGCTGTGTATGTATATATTGGGGCAGTGCCAGGCTGTGTATGTATATATTGGGGCAGTGCCAGGCTGTGTGTGTGTATATAGTGGGGCAGTGCCAGGCAGTGTATGTATATATTGGGGCAGTGCCAGGCGGTGTATGTATATATTGGGGCAGTGCCAGGCTGTGTGTATGTATATATTGGGGCAGTGCCAGGCTGTGTGTATGTATATATTGGGACAGTGCCAGGCTGTGTATGTATATATTGGGGCAGTGCCAGGCAGTGTGTATGTATATAGTGGGGCAGTGCCAGGCTGTGTGTATGTATATATTGGGGCAGTGCCAGGCAGTGTGTATGTATATATTGGGGCAGTGCCAGGCTGTGTGTATGTATATAGTGGGGCAGTGCCAGGCTGTGTGTATGTATATAGTGGGGCAGTGCCAGGCTGTGTGTATGTATATATTGGGGCAGTGCCAGGCAGTGTGTATGTATATATTGGGGCAGTGCCAGGCGGTGTATGTATATATTGGGGCAGTGCCAGGCAGTGTGTATGTATATATTGGGGCAGTGCCAGGCTGTGTGTATGTATATAGTGGGGCAGTGCCAGGCTGTGTATGTATATATTGGGGCAGTGCCAGGCGGTGTATGTATATATTGGGGCAGTGCCAGGCTATGTATGTATATATTGGGGCAGTGCCAGGTAGTGTATGTATATATTGGGACAGTGCCAGGCTGTGTGTATGTATATATTGGGGCAGTGCCAGGCGGTGTATGTATATATTGGGGCAGTGCCAGGCTGTGTGTATGTATATATTGGGGCAGTGCCAGGCTGTGTGTATGTATATAGTGGGACAGTGCCAGGCTGTGTGTATGTATATATTGGGGCAGTGCCAGGCTGTGTGTATGTATATAGTGGGGCAGTGCCAGGCTGTGTGTATGTATATATTGGGGCAGTGCCAGGCTGTGTATGTATATATTGGGGCAGTGCCAGGCTGTGTATGTATATATTGGGGCAGTGCCAGGCAGTGTGTATGTATATATTGGGGCAGTGCCAGGCAGTGTGTATGTATATATTGGGGCAGTGCCAGGCAGTGTGTATGTATATATTGGGGCAGTGCCAGGCTGTGTATGTATATATTGGGGCAGTGCCAGGCTGTGTATGTATATATTGGGGCAGTGCCAGGCAGTGTATGTATATATTGGGGCAGTGCCAGGCAGTGTGTATGTATATATTGGGGCAGTGCCAGGCAGTGTGTATGTATATATTGGGGCAGTGCCAGGCTGTGTGTATGTATATAGTGGGGCAGTGCCAGGCTGTGTGTATGTATATAGTGGGGCAGTGCCAGGCTGAGTGTATGTATATATTGGGGCAGTGCCAGGCTGTGTATGTATATATTGGGGCAGTGCCAGGCTGTGTGTATGTATATATTGGGGCAGTGCCAGGTAGTGTGTATGTATATATTGGGGCAGTGCCAGGCTGTGTGTATGTATATAGTGGGGCAGTGCCAGGCTGTGTGTATGTATATAGTGGGGCAGTGCCAGGCTGTGTATGTATATAGTGGGGCAGTGCCAGGCTGTGTGTATGTATATATTGGGGCAGTGCCAGGCTGTGTGTATGTATATATTGGGGCAGTGCCAGGCTGTGTGTATGTATATATTGGGGCAGTGCCAGGCTGTGTGTATGTATATATTGGGGCAGTGCCAGGCTGTGTGTATGTATATATTGGGGCAGTGCCAGGTAGTGTATGTATATATTGGGGCAGTGCCAGGCTGTGTGTATGTATATATTGGGGCAGTGCCAGGCTGTGTGTATGTATATATTGGGGCAGTGTCAGGCTGTGTGTATGTATATATTGGGGCAGTGCCAGGCAGTGTGTATGTATATATTGGGGCAGTGCCAGGCTGTGTATGTATATATTGGGGCAGTGCCAGGCTGTGTGTATGTATATATTGGGGCAGTGTCAGGCTGTGTGTATGTATATAGTGGGGCAGTGCCAGGCTGTGTGTATGTATATATTGGGGCAGTGCCAGGCTGTGTGTATGTATATATTGGGGCAGTGTCAGGCTGTGTGTATGTATATAGTGGGGCAGTGCCAGGCTGTGTGTATGTATATATTGGGGCAGTGCCAGGCTGTGTGTATGTATATATTGGGGCAGTGCCAGGCTGTGTGTATGTATATAGTGGGGTAGTGCCAGGCAGTGTGTATGTATATATTGGGGCAGTGCCAGGCTGTGTGTATGTATATAGTGGGGTAGTGCCAGGCAGTGTGTATGTATATATTGGGGCAGTGCCAGGCGGTGTGTATGTATATATTGGGGCAGTGCCAGGCTGTGTGTATGTATATATTGGGGCAGTGCCAGGCAGTGTGTATGTATATATTGGGGCATTGCCAGGCTGTGTATGTATATATTGGGGCAGTGCCAGGCTGTGTGTATGTATATATTGGGGCAGTGCCAGGCAGTGTGTATGTATATATTGGGGCATTGCCAGGCTGTGTATGTATATATTGGGGCAGTGCCAGGTAGTGTATGTATATATTGGGGCAGTGCCAGGCTGTGTGTGTATATATTGGGGCAGTGCCAGGCTGTGTGTATGTATATATTGGGGCAGTGCCAGGCTGTGTATGTATATATTGGGGCAGTGCCAGGCTGTGTGTGTATATATTGGGGCAGTGCCAGGCTGTGTATGTATATATTGGGGCAGTGCCAGGTAGTGTATGTATATATTGGGGCAGTGCCAGGTAGTGTATGTATATAGTGGGGCAGTGCCAGGCTGTGTGTATGTATATATTGGGGCAGTGCCAGGCTGTGTATGTATATATTGGGGCAGTGCCAGGCAGCGTATGTATATATTGGGGCAGTGCCAGGCTGTGTGTATGTATATAGTGGGGCAGTGCCAGGCTGTGTATGTATATATTGGGGCAGTGCCAGGCTGTGTGTATGTATATATTGGGGCAGTGCCAGGCAGTGTGTATGTATATATTGGGGCAGTGCCAGGCTGTGTATGTATATATTGGGGCAGTGCCAGGCTGTGTGTATGTATATAGTGGGGCAGTGCCAGGCGGTGTATGTATATATTGGGGCAGTGCCAGGCTGTGTGTATGTATATATTGGGGCAGTGCCAGGCTGTGTGTATGTATATATTGGGGCAGTGCCAGGCTGTGTGTATGTATATATTGGGGCAGTGCCAGGCTGTGTGTATGTATATATTGGGGCAGTGCCAGCCTGTGTGTATGTATATATTGGGGCAGTGCCAGGCTGTGTGTATGTATATATTGGGGCAGTGCCAGGCTGTGTGTATGTATATATTGGGGCAGTGCCAGGCTGTGTGTATGTATATATTGGGGCAGTGCCAGGCTGTGTATGTATATATTGGGGCAGTGCCAGGCTGTGTGTATGTATATATTGGGGCAGTGCCAGGCTGTGTATGTATATATTGGGGCAGTGCCAGGTTGTGTATATGTATATATTGGGGCAGTGCCAGGCGGTGTATGTATATATTGGGGCAGTGCCAGGCTGTGTGTATGTATATAGTGGGGCAGTGCCAGGCTGTGTATGTATATATTGGGGCAGTGCCAGGCTGTGTGTATGTATATATTGGGGCAGTGCCTAGCAGTGTATGTATATAGTGGGGCAGTGCCAGGCTGTGTGTATGTATATATTGGGGCAGTGCATGGCTGTGTATGTATATAGTGGGGCAGTGCCAGGCGGTGTATGTATATATTGGGGCAGTGCCAGGCTGTGTGTATATATTGGGGCAGTGTCAGGCTGTGTATGTATATATTGGGGCAGTGCCAGGCGGTGTATGTATATATTGGGGCAGTGTCAGGCTGTGTATGTATATATTGGGGCAGTGTCAGGCTGTGTATGTATATATTGGGGCAGTGTCAGGCTGTGTATGTATATAGTGGGGCAGTGCCAGGCTGTGTATGTATATATTGGGGCAGTGCCAGGCTGTGTGTATGTATATATTGGGGCAGTGCCTAGCAGTGTATGTATATAGTGGGGCAGTGCCAGGCTGTGTGTATGTATATATTGGGGCAGTGCCAGGCTGTGTATGTATATAGTGGGGCAGTGCCAGGCGGTGTATGTATATATTGGGGCAGTGCCAGGCTGTGTGTATATATTGGGGCAGTGTCAGGCTGTGTATGTATATATTGGGGCAGTGCCAGGCGGTGTATGTATATATTGGGGCAGTGTCAGGCTGTGTATGTATATATTGGGGCAGTGCCAGGCGGTGTATGTATATATTGGGGCAGTGTCAGGCTGTGTATGTATATATTGGGGCAGTGTCAGGCTGTGTATGTATATATTGGGGCAGTGCCAGGCTGTGTGTATGTATATATTGGGGCAGTGCCAGGCTGTGTGTATGTATATAGTGGGGCAGTGCCAGGCTGTGTATGTATATAGTGGGGCAGTGCCAGGCTGTGTATGTATATATTGGGGCAGTGCCAGGCGGTGTATGTATATAGTGGGACAGTGCCAGGCTGTGTGTATGTATATATTGGGGCAGTGCCAGGCAGTGTGTATGTATATATTGGGGCAGTGCCAGGCTGTGTATGTATATATTGGGGCAGTGCCAGGCTGTGTATGTATATAGTGGGGCAGTGCCAGGCTGTGTATGTATATATTGGGGCAGTGCCAGGCTGTGTATGTATATATTGTGACAGTGCCAGGCAGTGTGTATGTATACATTGGGGCAGTGCCAGGCTGAGAATGTATATAGTGGGGCAGTGCCAGGCTGTGTGTATGTATATAGTGGGGTAGTGCCAGGCTGTGTATGTATATAGTGGGGCAGTGCCAGGCTGTGTATGTATATATTGGGGCAGTGCCAGGCTGTGTATGTATATATTGGGGCAGTGCCAGGCTGTGTATGTATATATTGGGGCAGTGCCAGGCTGTGTGTATGTATATATTGGGGCAGTGCCAGGCTGTGTGTATGTATATATTGGGGCAGTGCCAGGCAGTGTATGTATATATTGGGGCAGTGCCAGGCTGTGTGTATGTATATATTGGGGCAGTGCCAGGCTGTGTGTATGTATATATTGGGGCAGTGCCAGGCTGTGTATGTATATATTGGGGCAGTGACAGGCTGTGTGTGTATATATTGGGGCAGTGCCAGGCTGTGTGTATTTATTGGGGCAGTGCCAGGCTGTGTATGTATATATTGGGGCAGTGCCAGGCTGTGTATGTATATAGTGGGGCAGTGCCAGGCAGTGTGTATGTATATATTGGGGCAGTGCCAGGCTGTGTATGTATATATTGGGGCAGTGCCAGGCTGTGTATGTATATAGTGGGGCAGTGCCAGGCTGTGTATGTATATATTGGGGCAGTGCCAGGCTGTGTATGTATATATTGTGACAGTGCCAGGCAGTGTGTATGTATACATTGGGGCAGTGCCAGGCTGAGAATGTATATAGTGGGGCAGTGCCAGGCTGTGTATGTATATATTGGGGCAGTGCCAGGCTGTGTATGTATATATTGGGGCAGTGCCAGGCTGTGTGTATGTATATATTGGGGCAGTGCCAGGCTGTGTATGTATATATTGGGACAGTGCCAGGCTGTGTATGTAAATAGTGGGGCAGTGCCAGGCTGTGTATGTATATAGTGGGGCAGTGCCAGGCTGTGTGTATGTATATATTGGGGCAGTGCCAGGTTGTGTATATGTATATATTGGGGCAGTGCCAGGCTGTGTGTATGTATATATTGGGGCAGTGCCAGGCTGTGTGTATTTATATATTGGGGTAGTGCCAGGCTGTGTGTGTGTATATATTGGGGCAGTGCCAGGCTGTGTGTATGTATATATTGGGGCAGTGCCAGGCGGTGTATGTATATAGTGGGGCAGTGCCAGGCGGTGTATGTATATAGTGGGGCAGTGCCAGGCTGTGTGTATGTATATATTGGGGCAGTGCCAGGCTGTGTATGTATATATTGGGACAGTGCCAGGCTGTGTATGTATATATTGGGGCAGTGCCAGGCTGTGTGTATGTATATATTGGGGCAGTGCCAGGTAGTGTATGTATACATGGGGCAGTGCCAGGCTGTGTATGTATACATGGGGCAATGCCAGGCTGTGTGTATGTATATATTGGGGCAGTGCCTTGCAGTGTATGTATATAGTGGGGCAGTGCCAGGCTGTGTGTATGTATATATTGGGGCAGTGCCAGGCGGTGTATGTATATATTGGGGGCGTGCCAGGCTGTGTATGTATATAGTGGGCAGTGCCAGGCAGTGTATGTATATATTGGGGCAGTGCCAGGCTGTGTGTATGTATATATTGGGGCAGTGCCAGGCTGTGTGTATGTATATATTGGGGCAGTGCCAGGCGGTGTATGTATATATTGGGGCAGTGCCAGGCTGTGTGTATGTATATATTGGGGCAGTGCCAGGCTGTGTGTATGTATATAGTGGGGCAGTGCCAGGCGGTGTATGTATATAGTGGGGCAGTGCTAGGCAGTGTGTATGTATATATTGGGGCAGTGCCAGGCTGTGTGTATGTATATATTGGGGCAGTGCCAGGCGGTGTATGTATATATTGGGGCAGTGCCAGGCTGTGTATGTATATATTGGGGCAGTGCCAGGCTGTGTGTATGTATATAGTGGGGCAGTGCCAGGCTGTGTATGTATATATTGGGGGCAGTGCCAGGCTGTGTGTATGTATATATTGGGACAGTGCCAGGCTGTGTATGTATATATTGGGACAGTGCCAGGCTGTGTATGTATATAGTGGGGCAGTGCCAGGCTGTGTGTATGTATATAGTGGGGCAGTGCCAGGCTGTGTATGTATATATTGGGGGCGTGCCAGGCTGTGTATGTATATATTGGGACAGTGCCAGGCTGTGTATGTATATAGTGGGGCAGTGCCAGGCTGTGTGTATGTATATATTGGGGCAGTGCCAGGTAGTGTGTATGTATATATTGGGACAGTGCCAGGCTGTGTATGTATATAGTGGGCAGTGCCAGGCTGTGTGTATGTATATATTGGGGCAGTGCCAGGCTGTGTATGTATATAGTGGGCAGTGCCAGGCTGTGTGTATGTATATATTGGGGCAGTGCCAGGTAGTGTGTATGTATATAGTGGGCAGTGCCAGGTAGTGTAAGTATATAGTGGGCAGTGCCAGGCTGTGTGTATGTATATATTGGGGCAGTGCCAGGTAGTGTAAGTATATAGTGGGCAGTGCCAGGCTGTGTATGTATATATTGGGGCAGTGCCAGGCTGTGTATGTATATAGTGGGGCAGTGCCAGGCTGTGTATGTATATATTGGGGCAGTGCCAGGCTGTGTGTATATATTGGGGCAGTGCCAGGCGGTGTATGTATATATTGGGGCAGTGCCAGGCTGTGTGTATGTATATATTGGGACAGTGCCAGGCGGTGTATGTATATAGTGGGGGCAGTGCCAGGCTGTGTGTATGTATATATTGGGGCAGTGCCAGGCTGTGTGTATGTATATATTGGGGCAGTGCCAGGCAGTGTGTATGTATATATTGGGGCAGTGCCAGGCTGTGTGTATGTATATATTGGGGCAGTGCCAGGCTGTGTGTATGTATATATTGGGGCAGTGCCAGGCTGTGTGTATGTATATATTGGGGCAGTGCCAGGCTGTGTATGTATATATTGGGGCAGTGCCAGGCTGTGTGTATGTATATATTGGGGCAGTGCCAGGCTGTGTGTATGTATATATTGGGGCAGTGCCAGGCTGTGTGTATGTATATATTGGGGCAGTGCCAGGCTGTGTATGTATATATTGGGACAGTGCCAGGCGGTGTGTATGTATATATTGGGGCAGTGCCAGGCAGTGTATGTATATATTGGGGCAGTGCCAGGCTGTGTGTGTATATAGTGGGCAGTGCCAGGCTGTGTGTATGTATATATTGGGGCAGTGCCAGGTAGTGTAAGTATATAGTGGGCAGTGCCAGGTAGTGTAAGTATATAGTGGGCAGTGCCAGGCTGTGTATGTATATAGTGGGGCAGTGCCAGGCTGTGTATGTATATAGTGGGGCAGTGCCAGGTAGTGTAAGTATATAGTGGGCAGTGCCAGGTAGTGTAAGTATATAGTGGGCAGTGCCAGGCTGTGTATGTATATAGTGGGGCAGTGCCAGGCTGTGTATGTATATATTGGGGCAGTGCCAGGCTGTGTATGTATATATTGGGGCAGTGCCAGGCTGTGTGTATATATTGGGGCAGTGCCAGGCGGTGTATGTATATATTGGGGCAGTGCCAGGCTGTGTGTATGTATATATTGGGACAGTGCCAGGCGGTGTATGTATATATTGGGGCAGTGCCAGGCTGTGTGTATGTATATATTGGGGCAGTGCCAGGCTGTGTGTATGTATATATTGGGGCAGTGCCAGGCTGTGTATGTATATATTGGGACAGTGCCAGGCGGTGTGTATGTATATATTGGGGCAGTGCCAGGCTGTGTGTATGTATATATTGGGGCAGTGCCAGGCTGTGTATGTATATAGTGGGCAGTGCCAGGCTGTGTGTATGTATATATTGGGGCAGTGCCAGGCTGTGTATGTATATATTGGGGCAGTGCCAGGCTGTGTGTATATATTGGGGCAGTGCCAGGCGGTGTATGTATATATTGGGGCAGTGCCAGGCTGTGTATGTATATATTGGGCAGTGCCAGGCTGTGTATGTATATATTGGGACAGTGCCAGGCTGTGTATGTATATAGTGGGGCAGTGCCAGGCTGTGTATGTATATATTGGGACAGTGCCAGGCTGTGTATGTATATAGTGGGGCAGTGCCAGGCTGTGTATGTATATATTGGGGCAGTGCCAGGCTGTGTATGTATATAGTGGGGCAGTGCCAGGCTGTGTATGTATATAGTGGGGCAGTGCCAGGCTGTGTATGTATATATTGGGGCAGTGCCAGGCTGTGTATGTATATATTGGGGCAGTGCCAGGCTGTGTGTATGTATATATTGGGGCAGTGCCAGGCTGTGTATGTATATAGTGGGCAGTGCCAGGCTGTGTATGTATATAGTGGGCAGTGCCAGGCTGTGTATGTATATATTGGGGCAGTGCCAGGCGGTGTGTATGTATATATTGGGCAGTGCCAGGCTGTGTATGTATATAGTGGGCAGTGCCAGGATGTGTATGTATATAGTGGGCAGTGCCAGGCTGTGTATGTATATAGTGGGCAGTGCCAGGCTGTGTGTATGTATATAGTGGGCAGTGCCAGGCTGTGTATGTATATAGTGGGCAGTGCCAGGCTGTGTATGTATATATTGGGGCAGTGCCAGGCGGTGTGTATGTATATATTGGGGCAGTGCCAGGCTGTGTATGTATATATTGGGGCAGTGCCAGGCTGTGTATGTATATATTGGGGCAGTGCCAGGCTGTGTATGTATATATTGGGGCAGTGCCAGGCGGTGTGTATGTATATATTGGGGCAGTGCCAGGCTGTGTATGTATATAGTGGGGCAGTGCCAGGCTGTGTATATGTATATATTGGGGCAGTGCCAGGCAGTGTGTATGTATATAGTGGGGCAGTGCCAGGCTGTGTATGTATATATTGGGGCAGTGCCAGGCTGTGTATGTATATAGTGGGCAGTGCCAGGTAGTGTATGTATATAGTAGGGCAGTGCCAGGCTGTGTATGTATATAGTGGGGCAGTGCCAGGCTGTGTATGTATATATTGGGGCAGTGCCAGGCTGTGTATGTATATAGTGGGGCAGTGCCAGGCTGTGTATATGTATATATTGGGGCAGTGCCAGGCAGTGTGTATGTATATAGTGGGGCAGTGCCAGGCTGTGTATGTATATATTGGGGCAGTGCCAGGCAGTGTGTATGTATATATTGGGGCAGTGCCAGGCAGTGTGTATGTATATATTGGGGCAGTGCCAGGCTGTGTGTATGTATATATTGGGGCAGTGCCAGGCTGTGTGTATGTATATATTGGGGCAGTGCCAGGCTGTGTGTATGTATATATTGGGGCAGTGCCAGGCTGTGTATGTATATATTGGGGCAGTGCCAGGCTGTGTATGTATATATTGGGGCAGTGCCAGGCAGTGTGTATGTATATATTGGGGCAGTGCCAGACAGTGTGTATGTATATATTGGGGCAGTGCCAGGCTGTGTGTATGTATATATTGGGGCAGTGCCAGGCTGTGTGTATGTACATATTGGGGCAGTGCCAGGCTGTGTGTATGTATATATTGGGGCAGTGCCAGGCGGTGTGTATGTATATATTGGGGCAGTGCCAGGCTGTGTGTATGTATATATTGGGGCAGTGCCAGGCAGTGTGTATGTATATATTGGGGCAGTGCCAGGCTGTGTGTATGTATATATTGGGGCAGTGCCAGGCAGTGTGTATGTATATATTGGGGCAGTGCCAGGCAGTGTGTATGTATATAGTGGGGCAGTGCCAGGCTGTGTATGTATATATTGGGGCAGTGCCAGGCTGTGTATGTATATATTGGGGCAGTGCCAGGCTGTGTATGTATATATTGGGGCAGTGCCAGGCTGTGTGTATGTATATATTGGGGCAGTGCCAGGCTGTGTGTATGTATATAGTGGGGCAGTGCCAGGCTGTGTGTATGTATATATTGGGGCAGTGCCAGGCTGTGTATGTATATAGTGGGCAGTGCCAGGTAGTGTATGTATATATTGGGGCAGTGCCAGGCTGTGTGTATGTATATAGTGGGGCAGTGCCAGGCTGTGTGTATGTATATATTGGGGCAGTGCCAGGCGGTGTATGTACATATTGGGGCAGTGCCAGGCTGTGTATGTATATAGTGGGCAGTGCCAGGCTGTGTATGTATATAGTGGGCAGTGCCAGGCGGTGTATGTATATATTGGGGCAGTGACAGGCTGTATATGTATATATTGGGGCAGTGACAGGCTGTGTGTGTATATATTGGGGCAGTGCCAGGCTGTGTGTATGTATATATTGGGGCAGTGCCAGGCTGTATATGTATATATTGGGGCAGTGACAGGCTGTGTGTGTGTATATATTGGGGCAGTGCCAGGGTGTGTGTATGTATATATTGGGGCAGTGCCAGGCGGTGTGTATGTATATATTGTGGCAGTGCCAGGCTGTGTGTATGTATATAGTGGGGCAGTGCCAGGCTGTGTGTATGTATATAGTGGGGCAGTGCCAGGCTGTGTGTATGTATATATTGGGGCAGTGCCAGGCGGTGTATGTATATATTGGGGCAGTGCCAGGCTGTGTGTATGTATATATTGGGGCAGTGCCAGGCTGTGTGTATGTATATAGTGGGGCAGTGCCAGGCTGTGTGTATGTATATAGTGGGGCAGTGCCAGGCTGTATGTATGTATATATTGGGGCAGTGCCAGGCGGTGTATGTATATATTGGGGCAGTGCCAGGCTGTGTATGTATATAGTGGGGCAGTGCCAGGCTGTGTGTATGTATATATTGGGGCAGTGCCAGGCGGTGTATGTATATATTGGGGCAGTGCCAGGCTGTGTGTGTATATAGTGGGGCAGTGCCAGGCTGTGTGTATGTATATATTGGGGCAGTGCCAGGCTGTGTATGTATATATTGGGGCAGTGCCAGGCTGTGTGTGTGTATATATTGGGGCAGTGCCAGGCTGTGTGTATGTATATATTGGGGCAGTGCCAGGTAGTGTATGTATATATTGGGGCAGTGCCTGGCAGTGTATGTATATATTGGGGCAGTGCCAGGCTGTGTGTATGTATATAGTGGGGCAGTGCCAGGCTGTGTGAATGTATATATTGGGGCAGTGCCAGGCTGTGTGTATGTATATATTGGGGCAGTGCCAGGCGGTGTGTATGTATATATTGGGGCAGTGCCAGGCGGTGTATGTATATATTGGGGCAGTGCCAGGCTGTGTGTGTATATAGTGGGGCAGTGCCAGGCTGTGTGTATGTATATATTGGGGCAGTGCCAGGCTGTGTATGTATATATTGGGGCAGTGCCAGGCTGTGTGTGTGTATATATTGGGGCAGTGCCAGGCTGTGTGTATGTATATATTGGGGCAGTGCCAGGCTGTGTATGTATATATTGGGGCAGTGCCTGGCAGTGTATGTATATATTGGGGCAGTGCCAGGCTGTGTGTATGTATATAGTGGGGCAGTGCCAGGCTGTGTGAATGTATATATTGGGGCAGTGCCAGGCTGTGTGTATGTATATATTGGGGCAGTGCCAGGCTGTGTGTATGTATATATTGGGGCAGTGCCAGGCGGTGTGTATGTATATATTGGGGCAGTGCCAGGCGGTGTGTATGTATATATTGGGCAGTGCCAGGCTGTGTATGTATATAGTGGGCAGTGCCAGGATGTGTATGTATATAGTGGGCAGTGCCAGGCTGTGTATGTATATAGTGGGCAGTGCCAGGCTGTGTGTATGTATATAGTGGGCAGTGCCAGGCTGTGTATGTATATAGTGGGCAGTGCCAGGCTGTGTATGTATATATTGGGGCAGTGCCAGGCGGTGTGTATGTATATATTGGGGCAGTGCCAGGCTGTGTATGTATATAGTGGGCAGTGCCAGGCTGTGTATGTATATATTGGGGCAGTGCCAGGCTGTGTATGTATATATTGGGGCAGTGCCAGGCGGTGTGTATGTATATATTGGGGCAGTGCCAGGCTGTGTATGTATATAGTGGGGCAGTGCCAGGCTGTGTATATGTATATATTGGGGCAGTGCCAGGCAGTGTGTATGTATATAGTGGGGCAGTGCCAGGCTGTGTATGTATATATTGGGGCAGTGCCAGGCTGTGTATGTATATAGTGGGCAGTGCCAGGTAGTGTATGTATATAGTGGGGCAGTGCCAGGCTGTGTATGTATATAGTGGGGCAGTGCCAGGCTGTGTATGTATATATTGGGGCAGTGCCAGGCTGTGTATGTATATAGTGGGGCAGTGCCAGGCTGTGTATATGTATATATTGGGGCAGTGCCAGGCAGTGTGTATGTATATAGTGGGGCAGTGCCAGGCTGTGTATGTATATATTGGGGCAGTGCCAGGCAGTGTGTATGTATATATTGGGGCAGTGCCAGGCAGTGTGTATGTATATATTGGGGCAGTGCCAGGCTGTGTGTATGTATATATTGGGGCAGTGCCAGGCTGTGTGTATGTATATATTGGGGCAGTGCCAGGCTGTGTGTATGTATATATTGGGGCAGTGCCAGGCTGTGTATGTATATATTGGGGCAGTGCCAGGCTGTGTATGTATATATTGGGGCAGTGCCAGGCAGTGTGTATGTATATATTGGGGCAGTGCCAGACAGTGTGTATGTATATATTGGGGCAGTGCCAGGCTGTGTGTATGTATATATTGGGGCAGTGCCAGGCTGTGTGTATGTACATATTGGGGCAGTGCCAGGCTGTGTGTATGTATATATTGGGGCAGTGCCAGGCGGTGTGTATGTATATATTGGGGCAGTGCCAGGCTGTGTGTATGTATATATTGGGGCAGTGCCAGGCAGTGTGTATGTATATATTGGGGCAGTGCCAGGCTGTGTGTATGTATATATTGGGGCAGTGCCAGGCAGTGTGTATGTATATATTGGGGCAGTGCCAGGCAGTGTGTATGTATATATTGGGACAGTGCCAGGCTGTGTATGTATATATTGGGACAGTGCCAGGCTGTGTATGTATATATTGGGGCAGTGCCAGGCTGTGTATGTATATATTGGGGCAGTGCCAGGCTGTGTGTATGTATATATTGGGGCAGTGCCAGGCTGTGTGTATGTATATAGTGGGGCAGTGCCAGGCTGTGTGTATGTATATATTGGGGCAGTGCCAGGCTGTGTATGTATATAGTGGGCAGTGCCAGGTAGTGTATGTATATATTGGGGCAGTGCCAGGCTGTGTGTATGTATATAGTGGGGCAGTGCCAGGCTGTGTGTATGTATATATTGGGGCAGTGCCAGGCGGTGTATGTACATATTGGGGCAGTGCCAGGCTGTGTATGTATATAGTGGGCAGTGCCAGGCTGTGTATGTATATAGTGGGCAGTGCCAGGCGGTGTATGTATATATTGGGGCAGTGACAGGCTGTATATGTATATATTGGGGCAGTGACAGGCTGTGTGTGTATATATTGGGGCAGTGCCAGGCTGTGTGTATGTATATATTGGGGCAGTGCCAGGCTGTATATGTATATATTGGGGCAGTGACAGGCTGTGTGTGTGTATATATTGGGGCAGTGCCAGGGTGTGTGTATGTATATATTGGGGCAGTGCCAGGCGGTGTGTATGTATATATTGTGGCAGTGCCAGGCTGTGTGTATGTATATAGTGGGGCAGTGCCAGGCTGTGTGTATGTATATAGTGGGGCAGTGCCAGGCTGTGTGTATGTATATATTGGGGCAGTGCCAGGCGGTGTATGTATATATTGGGGCAGTGCCAGGCTGTGTGTATGTATATATTGGGGCAGTGCCAGGCTGTGTGTATGTATATAGTGGGGCAGTGCCAGGCTGTGTGTATGTATATAGTGGGGCAGTGCCAGGCTGTGTGTATGTATATATTGGGGCAGTGCCAGGCGGTGTATGTATATATTGGGGCAGTGCCAGGCTGTGTATGTATATAGTGGGGCAGTGCCAGGCTGTGTGTATGTATATATTGGGGCAGTGCCAGGCGGTGTATGTATATATTGGGGCAGTGCCAGGCTGTGTGTGTATATAGTGGGGCAGTGCCAGGCTGTGTGTATGTATATATTGGGGCAGTGCCAGGCTGTGTATGTATATATTGGGGCAGTGCCAGGCTGTGTGTGTGTATATATTGGGGCAGTGCCAGGCTGTGTGTATGTATATATTGGGGCAGTGCCAGGTAGTGTATGTATATATTGGGGCAGTGCCTGGCAGTGTATGTATATATTGGGGCAGTGCCAGGCTGTGTGTATGTATATAGTGGGGCAGTGCCAGGCTGTGTGAATGTATATATTGGGGCAGTGCCAGGCTGTGTGTATGTATATATTGGGGCAGTGCCAGGCGGTGTGTATGTATATATTGGGGCAGTGCCAGGCGGTGTATGTATATATTGGGGCAGTGCCAGGCTGTGTGTGTATATAGTGGGGCAGTGCCAGGCTGTGTGTATGTATATATTGGGGCAGTGCCAGGCTGTGTATGTATATATTGGGGCAGTGCCAGGCTGTGTGTGTGTATATATTGGGGCAGTGCCAGGCTGTGTGTATGTATATATTGGGGCAGTGCCAGGCTGTGTATGTATATATTGGGGCAGTGCCTGGCAGTGTATGTATATATTGGGGCAGTGCCAGGCTGTGTGTATGTATATAGTGGGGCAGTGCCAGGCTGTGTGAATGTATATATTGGGGCAGTGCCAGGCTGTGTGTATGTATATATTGGGGCAGTGCCAGGCTGTGTGTATGTATATATTGGGGCAGTGCCAGGCGGTGTGTATGTATATATTGGGGCAGTGCCAGGCGGTGTATGTATATATTGGGGCAGTGCCAGGCTGTGTGTGTATATAGTGGGGCAGTGCCAGGCTGTGTGTATGTATATATTGGGGCAGTGCCAGGCTGTGTATATATATATTGGGGCAGTGCCAGGCTGTGTGTATGTATATATTGGGGCAGTGCCAGGCTGTGTGTGTATATATTGGGGCAGTGCCAGGCTGTGTGTATGTATATATTGGGGCAGTGCCAGGCTGTGTATGTATATATTGGGGCAGTGCCTGGCAGTGTATGTATATATTGGGGCAGTGCCAGGCTGTGTGTATGTATATATTGGGGCAGTGCCAGGCTGTGTATGTATATATTGGGGCAGTGCCAGGCTGTGTGTATGTATATATTGGGACAGTGCCAGGCTGTGTGTATGTATATATTGGGGCAGTGCCAGGCTGTGTGTATGTATATATTGGGGCAGTGCCAGGCGGTGTATGTATATATTGGGGCAGTGCCAGGCTGTGTATGTATATATTGGGGCAGTGCCAGGCTGTGTATGTATAGTGTGGGCAGTGCCAGGCTGTGTATGTATATATTGGGGCAGTGCCAGGCTGTGTATGTATATATTGGGGCAGTGCCTGGCAGTGTGTATGTATATATTGGGGCAGTGCTAGGCGGTGTATGTATATATTGGGGCGGTGCCAGGCAGTGTATGTATATATTGGGGCAGTGCCAGGCGGTGTATGTATATATTGGGGCGGTGCCAGGCAGTGTATGTATATATTGGGGCAGTGCCAGGCTGTGTATGTATAGAGTGGGGCAGTGCCTGGCAGTGTGTATGTATATATTGGGGCAGTGCCAGGCTGTGTATGTATATAGTGGGCAGTGCCAGGCTGTGTATGTATATAGTGGGCAGTGCTAGGCTGTGTATGTATATAGTGGGCAGTGCTAGGCTGTGTATGTATATATTGGGGCAGTGCCTAGCAGTGTATGTATATATAGTGGGCAGTGCTAGGCTGTGTATGTATATAGTGGGCAGTGCTAGGCTGTGTATGTATATATTGGGCAGTGCATGTATATAGTGGGCAGTGCCAGGTAGTGTATGTATACATTGGGGCAGTGCATGTATATAGTGGGCAGTGCCCCTCACCTCCCTGGTCTCCAAGCCTCGGGCAGTGCCAGGCTGTGTGCCCCGCTGGTCTCACACATCCCATACAGAGGCAGGAGGTTCAGTCCCATGCTTCCATAATACTCATTGGTGTCTCTGCTGACGGGCACTGCCCCCGAGTAACAGCGTCTGCACTGATCCAGTCCCAGAGCCGCCCGGGCAGGGCGGAAAACCAACCGCTCAGCCAGGGAGTAACCCCAGAACCCAGAGCCGGATCTGCGGGCGAGAGAGAGGGGGAGGGGTGCGGGAACCCGAGGCTAGACTGAAAGCTCACCCGACACGTGTGGCAGAGGGGGTAACACAGGGGAAATATGGGGTTATATCCCACACATTAATAGGGTTATATCCCACACATTAATAGGGTTATATCCCACACATTAATAGGGTTATATCCCACACATTAATGGGGTTATATCCCACACAATGGGGTTATATCCTACACATTAATAGGGTTATATCCCACACATTAATAGGGTTATATCCCACACATTAATAGGGTTATATCCCACACATTAATGGGGTTATATCCCACACAATGCGGTTATATCCTACACATTAATAGGGTTATATCCCACACAATGGGGTTATATCCTACACATTAATAGGGTTATATCCCACACATTAATAGGGTTATATCCCACACATTAATGGGGTTATATCCCACACAATGGGGTTATATCCTACACATTAATAGGGTTATATCCCACACATTAATGGGGTTATATCCCACACATTAATGGGGTTATATCCTACACATTAATAGGGTTATATCCCACACATTAATGGGGTTATATCCCACACATTAATAGGGTTATATCCCACACATTAATAGGGTTATATCCCACACATTAATAGGGTTATATCCCACACATTAATGGGGTTATATCCCACACATTAATGGTGTTATATCCCACACATTAATGGGGTTATATCCCACACATTAATAGGGTTATATCCCACACATTAATAGGGTTATATCCCACACATTAATAGGGTTATATCCCACCCATTAATAGGGTTATATCCCACACATTAATGGGGTTATATCCCACACATTAATGGGGTTATATCCCACACATTAATGGGGTTTTATCCCACACATTAATGGGGTTATATCCCACACATTAATGGGGTTATATCCCACACATTAATGGGGTTATATCCCACACATTAATGGGGTTATATCCCACACATTAATGGGGTTATATCCCACACATTAATGGGGTTATATCCCACACATTAATGGGGTTATATCCCACACATTAATGGGGTTATATCCCACACAATGGGGTTATATCCTACACATTAATAGGGTTATATCCCACACATTAATAGGGTTATATCCCACACAATGGGGTTATATCCCACACAATGGGGTTATATCCCACACAATGGGGTTATATCCTACACATTAATAGGGTTATATCCCACACATTAATAGGGTTATATCCCACACATTAATAGGGTTATATCCCACACAGTAATGGGGTTATATCCCACACATTAATAGGGTTATATCCCACACATTAATAGGGTTATATCCCACACATTAATAGGGTTATATCCCACACATTAATAGGGTTATATCCCACACATTAATAGGGTTATATCCCACACATTAATGGGGTTATATCCCACACATTAATAGGGTTATATCCCACACATTAATAGGGTTATATCCCACACAGTAATGGGGTTATATCCCACACATTAATAGGGTTATATCCCACACATTAATGGGGTTATATCCCACACATTAATAGGGTTATATCCCACACATTAATAGGGTTATATCCCACACATTAATAGGGTTATATCCCACACATTAATGGGGTTATATCCCACACATTAATGGGGTTATATCCCACACATTAATGGGGTTATATCCCACACATTAATGGGGTTATATCCCACACATTAATAGGGTTATATCCCACACAATGGGGTTATATCCCACACAATGGGGTTATATCCTACACATTAATAGGGTTATATCCCACACATTAATAGGGTTATATCCCACACAATGGGGTTATATCCCACACAATGGGGTTATATCCCACACATTAATAGGGTTATATCCCACACATTAATAGGGTTATATCCCACACATTAATAGGGTTATATCCCACACATTAATAGGGTTATATCCCACACATTAATGGGGTTATATCCCACACATTAATGGGGTTATATCCTACACATTAATAGGGTTATATCCCACACATTAATAGGGTTATATCCCACACAATGGGGTTATATCCCACACATTAATGGGGTTATATCCTACACATTAATAGGGTTATATCCCACACATTAATGGGGTTATATCCCACACATTAATGGGGTTATATCCCACACATTAATAGGGTTATATCCCACACATCAATGGGGTTATATCCCACACATTAATAGGGTTATATCCCACACAATGGGGTTATATCCCACACATTAATGGGGTTATATCCTACACATTAATAGGGTTATATCCCACACATTAATAGGGTTATATCCCACACATTAATGGGGTTATATCCCACACATTAATAGGGTTATATCCCACACATTAATGGGGTTATATCCCACACATTAATAGGGTTATATCCCACACATTAATGGGGTTATATCCCACACATTAATGGGGTTATATCCCACACATTAATGGGGTTATATCCCACACATTAATAGGGTTATATCCCACACAGTAATGGGGTTATATCCCACACATTAATAGGGTTATATCCCACACATTAATGGGGTTATATCCTACACATTAATAGGGTTATATCCCACACATTAATAGGGTTATATCCCACACATTAATGGGGTTATATCCCACACATTAATGGGGTTATATCCCACACATTAATGGGGTTATATCCCACACATTAATGGGGTTATATCCCACACATTAATAGGGTTATATCCCACACATTAATGGGGTTATATCCTACACATTAATAGGGTTATATCCCACACATTAATAGGGTTATATCCCACACATTAATGGGGTTATATCCCACACATTAATGGGGTTATATCCCACACATTAATGGGGTTATATCCCACACATTAATGGGGTTATATCCCACACATTAATAGGGTTATATCCCACACATTAATGGGGTTATATCCCACACAATGGGGTTATATCCTACACATTAATAGGGTTATATCCCACACATTAATAGGGTTATATCCCACACAATGGGGTTATATCCCACACAATGGGGTTATATCCTACACATTAATAGGGTTATATCCCACACATTAATAGGGTTATATCCCACACAGTAATGGGGTTATATCCCACACATTAATAGGGTTATATCCCACACATTAATGGGGTTATATCCCACACATTAATAGGGTTATATCCCACACATTAATAGGGTTATATCCCACACATTAATGGGGTTATATCCCACACATTAATGGGGTTATATCCCACACATTAATGGGGTTATATCCCACACATTAATGGGGTTATATCCCACACATTAATGGGGTTATATCCCACACATTAATAGGGTTATATCCCACACAGTAATGGGGTTATATCCCACACATTAATGGGGTTATATCCTACACATTAATAGGGTTATATCCCACACATTAATAGGGTTATATCCCACACATTAATGGGGTTATATCCCACACATTAATGGGGTTATATCCCACACATTAATGGGGTTATATCCCACACATTAATGGGGTTATATCCCACACATTAATGGGGTTATATCCCACACATTAATGGGGTTATATCCCACACATTAATGGGGTTATATCCCACACATTAATGGGGTTATATCCCACACATTAATGGGGTTATATCCCACACATTAATGGGGTTATATCCCACACATTAATAGGGTTATATCCCACACATTAATAGGGTTATATCCCACACATGGTACTTACCCCTCTCTGTAAATACCCCATCTCCCACACATGGTACTTACCCCTCTCTGTAAATACCCCATCCCCACACATGGTACTTGCCCCTCTCTGTAAATACCCCATCCCCACACATGGTACTTGCCCCCACCTTGTAAATACCCCATCCCCACACATGGTACTTGCCCCTCTCTGTAAATACCCCATCCCCACACATGGTACTTAACCCCCTCTGTAAATACCCCTTCCCCACACATGGTACTTGCCCCTCTCTGTAAATACCCCATCCCCACACATGGTACTTGCCCCTCTCTGTAAATACCCCATCCCCACACATGGTACTTGCCCCTCTCTGTAAATACCCCATCTCCCACACATGGTACTTGCCCCCACCTTGTAAATACCCCATCCCCACACATGGTACTTGCCCCTCTCTGTAAATACCCAATCCCCACACATGGTACTTGCCCCTCTCTGTAAATACCCCATCCCCACACATGGTACTTGCCCCTCTCTGTAAATACCCCATCCCCACACATGGTACTTGCCCCTCTCTGTAAATACCCCATCCCCACACATGGTACTTGCCCCTCTCTGTAAATACCCCATCCCCACACATGGTACTTGCCCCTCTCTGTAAATACCCCATCTCCCAAATATGGTACCTACCCCTCTCTGTAAATACCCCATCTCCCACACATGGTACCTACCCCTCTCTGTAAATACCCCATCCCCACACATGGTACTTGCCCCTCTCTGTAAATACCCCATCCCCACACATGGTACTTGCCCCTCTCTGTAAATACCCCATCTCCCACACATGGTACCTACCCCTCTCTGTAAATACCCCATCCCCACACATGGTACCTACCCCTCCTTATAAGCCTGCAGTCCTATAGCCCGGCTCCAACCAATTATCCTCTTGTGCAGGGGAGTCATTTTCTCCTCCACCGACGTCCATCTACTCTGAATCTTCTCCCAGACCCGAGGAAGTCCCAAAAACCGCGTGGGACGGACGATGCGCAGCGTGGAGAGGAGTGTGCCCTGGGAGACACGCGTGGGACAGAGAGCGTGGGACAGAGAGCGTGGGACAGAGAGCGTGGGACAGAGAGCGTGGGACAGAGAGCGTGGGACAGAGAGCGTGGGACAGAGAGCGTGGGACAGAGAGCGTGGGACAGAGAGCGTGGGACAGAGAGCGTGGGACAGAGAGAGTGGGACAGAGAGAGTGGGACAGAGAGAGTGGGACAGAGAGCGTGGGACAGAGAGCGTGGGACAGAGAGCGTGGGACAGAGAGCGTGGGACAGAGAGCGTGGGACAGAGAGCGTGGGACAGAGAGCGTGGGACAGAGAGCGTGGGACAGAGAGCGTGCCCTGGGAGAGACGCGTGGGACAGAGAGCGTGCCCTGGGAGAGACGCGTGGGACAGAGAGCGTGTGACAGAGAGCGTGTGACAGAGAGCGTGTGACAGAGAGCGTGGGACAGAGAGCGTGGGACAGAGAGCGTGGGACAGAGAGCGTGGGACAGAGAGCGTGGGACAGAGAGCGTGGGACAGAGAGCGTGGGACAGAGAGCGTGGGACAGAGAGCGTGGGACAGAGAGCGTGGGACAGAGAGCGTGGGACAGAGAGCGTGGGACAGAGAGCGTGGGACAGAGAGCGTGGGACAGAGAGCGTGCCCCGGGAGAGACGCGTGGGACAGAGAGCGTGCCCTGGGAGAGACGCGTGGGACAGAGAGCATGGGACAGAGAGCGTGGGACAGAGAGCGTGGGACAGAGAGCGTGGGACAGAGAGCGTGGGACAGAGAGCGTGGGACAGAGAGCGTGGGACAGAGAGCGTGGGACAGAGAGCGTGCCCTGGGAGAGACGCGTGGGGCAGGAGCGTGCCCCGGGAGAGACGCGTAGGGCAGGAGCGTGCCCCGGGAGAGACACGTGGGGCAGGAGCGTGGGGCAGGAGTGTGGGAGAGACGCGCGGGGCAGGAGCGTGGGAGAGACGCGTGGGGCAGGAGCGTGGGAGAGACGCGTGGGGCAGGAGCGTGGGAGAGACGCATGGGGCAGGAGCGTGGGAGAGACGTGTAGGGCAGGAGCGTGGGAGAGACGTGTAGGGCAGGAGCGTGGGAGAGATGCGTGGGGCAGGAGCGTGGGAGAGATGCGTGGGGCAGGAGCGTGCCCCGGGAGAGACGCGCGGGGCAGGAGCGTGGGAGAGACGCATGGGGCAGGAGCGTGCCCCGGGAGAGACGCGCGGGGCAGGAGCGTGCCCCGGGAGAGACGCGCGGGGCAGGAGCGTGCCCTGGGAGAGACGCGCGTGGGGCAGGAGCGTGCCCCGGGAGAGACGCGTGGGGCAGGAGCGTGGGAGAGGCACATGGGGCAGGAGCGTGCCCCGGGAGAGACGCGCGGGGCAGGAGCGTGCCCCGGGAGAGACGCGCGGGGCAGGAGCGTGCCCCGGGAGAGACGCGTGGGGCAGGAGCGTGCCCCGGGAGAGACGCGTGGGGCAGGAGCGTGGGAGAGACGCGTGGGGCAGGAGCGTGGGAGAGACGTGTGGGGCAGGAGCGTGCCCTGGGAGAGACGCGTGGGGCAGGAGCGTGCCCCGGGAGAGACTCGTGGGGCAGGAGCGTGGGAGAGACGCGTGGGGCAGGAGCGTGGGAGAGACGCGTGGGGCAGGAGCGTGGGAGAGACGCGTGGGGCAGGAGCGTGGGAGAGACGCGTGGGGCAGGAGCATGGGAGAGACGCGTGGGGCAGGAGCGTGCCCTGGGAGAGACGCGTGGGGCAGGAGCGTGCCCCGGGAGAGACGCGTGGGGCAGGAGCGTGCCCTGGGAGAGACGCGCGTGGGGCAGGAGCGTGCCCCGGGAGAGACGCGCGTGGGGCAGGAGCGTGCCCCGGGAGAGACGCGCGTGGGGCAGGAGCGTGCCCCGGGAGAGACGCGTGGGGCAGGAGCGAGCCCCGGGAGAGACGCGCGGGGCAGGAGCGTGCCCCGGGAGAGACGCGTGGGGCAGGAGCGTGCCCCGGGAGAGACGCGTGGGGCAGGAGCGTGGGAGAGACGCGCGGGGCAGGAGCGTGCCCTGGGAGAGACGCGTGGGGCAGGAGCGTGCCCCGGGAGAGACTCGTGGGGCAGGAGCGTGCCCCGGGAGAGATGCGTGGGGCAGGAGCGTGGGAGAGACGCGTGGGGCAGGAGCGTGGGAGAGACGCGTGGGGCAGGAGCGTGGGAGAGACGCGTGGGGCAGGAGCGTGGGAGAGACGCGTGGGGCAGGAGCGTGGGGCAGGAGCGTGGGGCAGGAGCGTGCCCTGGGAGAGACGCGTGGGGCAGGAGCGTGCCCCGGGAGAGACGCGTGGGGCAGGAGCGTGGGAGAGACGCGTGGGAGAGGCGCATGGGGCAGGAGCGTGCCCCGGGAGAGACGCGCGTGGGGCAGGAGCGTGGGAGAGACGCGTGGGGCAGGAGCGTGGGAGAGGCGCATGGGGCAGGAGCGTGCCCCGGGAGAGACGCGTGGGGCAGGAGCGTGCCCCGGGAGAGACCCGCGTGGGGCAGGAGCGTGCCCCGGGAGAGACCCGCGTGGGGCAGGAGCGTGCCCCGGGAGAGACGCGCGTGGGGCAGGAGCGTGGGAGAGGCACATGGGGCAGGAGCGTGCCCCGGGAGAGACACGCGGGGCAGGAGCGTGCCCCGGGAGAGACGCGCGTGGGGCAGGAGCGTGCCCCGGGAGAGACGCGCGTGGGGCAGGAGCGTGCCCCGGGAGAGACGCGCGTGGGGCAGGAGCGTGCCCCGGGAGAGACGCGCGTGGGGCAGGAGCGTGCCCCGGGAGAGACGCGCGTGGGGCAGGAGCGTGCCCCGGGAGAGACGCGCGTGGGGCAGGAGCGTGCCCCGGGAGAGACGCGCGCGGGGCAGGAGCGTGGGAGAGACGCGCGGGGCAGGAGCGTGGGAGAGACGCGCGGGGCAGGAGCGTGGGAGAGACGCGCGGGGCAGGAGCGTGGGAGAGACGCGTGGGGCAGGAGCGTGGGAGAGACGCGTGGGGCAGGAGCGTGGGAGAGACGCGTGGGGCAGGAGCATGGGAGAGACGCGTGGGGCAGGAGCGTGCCCTGGGAGAGACGCGTGGGGCAGGAGCGTGCCCCGGGAGAGACGCGTGGGGCAGGAGCGTGCCCTGGGAGAGACGCGCGTGGGGCAGGAGCGTGCCCCGGGAGAGACGCGCGTGGGGCAGGAGCGTGCCCCGGGAGAGACGCGCGTGGGGCAGGAGCGTGCCCCGGGAGAGACGCGTGGGGCAGGAGCGAGCCCCGGGAGAGACGCGTGGGGCAGGAGCGTGCCCCGGGAGAGACGCGTGGGGCAGGAGCGTGGGAGAGACGCGTGGGGCAGGAGCGTGGGAGAGACGCGCGGGGCAGGAGCGTGCCCTGGGAGAGACGCGTGGGGCAGGAGCGTGCCCCGGGAGAGACTCGTGGGGCAGGAGCGTGCCCCGGGAGAGACGCGTGGGGCAGGAGCGTGGGAGAGACGCGTGGGGCAGGAGCGTGGGAGAGACGCGTGGGGCAGGAGCGTGGGAGAGACGCGTGGGGCAGGAGCGTGGGAGAGACGCGTGGGGCAGGAGCGTGGGAGAGACGCGTGGGGCAGGAGCGTGGGGCAGGAGCGTGCCCTGGGAGAGACGCGTGGGGCAGGAGCGTGCCCCGGGAGAGACGCGTGGGGCAGGAGCGTGGGAGAGACGCGTGGGAGAGGCGCATGGGGCAGGAGCGTGCCCCGGGAGAGACGCGCGTGGGGCAGGAGCGTGGGAGAGACGCGTGGGGCAGGAGCGTGGGAGAGGCGCATGGGGCAGGAGCGTGCCCCGGGAGAGACGCGTGGGGCAGGAGCGTGCCCCGGGAGAGACCCGCGTGGGGCAGGAGCGTGCCCCGGGAGAGACCCGCGTGGGGCAGGAGCGTGCCCCGGGAGAGACGCGCGTGGGGCAGGAGCGTGGGAGAGGCACATGGGGCAGGAGCGTGCCCCGGGAGAGACACGCGGGGCAGGAGCGTGCCCCGGGAGAGACGCGCGTGGGGCAGGAGCGTGCCCCGGGAGAGACGCGCGTGGGGCAGGAGCGTGCCCCGGGAGAGACGCGCGTGGGGCAGGAGCGTGCCCCGGGAGAGACGCGCGTGGGGCAGGAGCGTGCCCCGGGAGAGACGCGCGTGGGGCAGGAGCGTGCCCCGGGAGAGACGCGCGTGGGGCAGGAGCGTGCCCCGGGAGAGACGCGCGCGGGGCAGGAGCGTGGGAGAGACGCGCGGGGCAGGAGCGTGGGAGAGACGCGCGGGGCAGGAGCGTGGGAGAGACGCGCGGGGCAGGAGCGTGGGAGAGACGCGCGGGGCAGGAGCGTGGGAGAGACGCGTGGGGCAGGAGCGTGCCCCGGGAGAGACGCGTGGGGCAGGAGCGTGGGAGAGACGCGTGGGGCAGGAGCGTGCCCCGGGAGAGACGCGTGGGGCAGGAGCGTGGGAGAGACGCGTGGGGCAGGAGCGTGCCCCGGGAGAGACGCGTGGGGCAGGAGCGTGGGAGAGACGCGTGGGGCAGGAGCGTGCCCCGGGAGAGACGCGTGGGGCAGGAGCGTGGGAGAGACGCGTGGGGCAGGAGCGTGGGAGAGACGCGTGGGGCAGGAGCGTGGGAGAGACGCGTGGGGCAGGAGCGTGGGAGAGACGCGTGGGGCAGGAGCGTGGGAGAGACGCGTGGGGCAGGAGCGTGGGAGAGACGCGTGGGGCAGGAGCGTGGGAGAGACGCGTGGGGCAGGAGCGTGCCCCGGGAGAGACGCGTGGGGCAGGAGCGTGCCCCGGGAGAGACGCGTGGGGCAGGAGCGTGCCCCGGGAGAGACGCGTGGGGCAGGAGCGTGGGAGAGACGCGTGGGGCAGGAGCGTGGGAGAGACGCGTGGGGCAGACGCGCGGGGCAGGAGCGTGCCCCGGGAGAGACGCGCGGGGCAGGAGCGTGCCCCGGGAGAGACGCGCGGGGCAGGAGCGTGCCCCGGGAGAGACGCGCGGGGCAGGAGCGCGCCCCGGGAGAGACGCGCGGGGCAGGAGCGCGCCCCGGGAGAGACGCGCGGGGCAGGAGCGCGCCCCGGGAGAGACGCGCGGGGCAGGAGCGCGCCCCGGGAGAGACGCGCGGGGCAGGAGCGCGCCCCGGGAGAGACGCGCGGGGCAGGAGCGCGCCCCGGGAGAGACGCGCGGGGCAGGAGCGCGCCCCGGGAGAGACGCGCGGGGCAGGAGCGCGCCCCGGGAGAGACGCGCGGGGCAGGAGCGCGCCCCGGGAGAGACGCGCGGGGCAGGAGCGCGCCCCGGGAGAGACGCGCGGGGCAGGAGCGCGCCCCGGGAGAGACGCGCGGGGCAGGAGCGCGCCCCGGGAGAGACGCGCGGGGCAGGAGCGCGCCCCGGGAGAGACGCGCGGGGCAGGAGCGCGCCCCGGGAGAGACGCGCGGGGCAGGAGCGCGCCCCGGGAGAGACGCGCGGGGCAGGAGCGCGCCCCGGGAGAGACGCGCGGGGCAGGAGCGCGCCCCGGGAGAGACGCGCGGGGCAGGAGCGCGCCCCGGGAGAGACGCGCGGGGCAGGAGCGCGCCCCGGGAGAGACGCGCGGGGCAGGAGCGCGGGGCAGGAGCGCGGGGCAGGAGCGCGGGGCAGGAGCGCGGGGCAGGAGCGCGGGGCAGGAGCGCGGGGCAGGAGCGCGGGGCAGGAGCGCGGGGCAGGAGCGACGCGTGGGGCAGGAGCGTGCCCCGGGAGAGACGCGTGGGGCAGGAGCGTGCCCCGGGAGAGACGCGTGGGGCAGGAGCGTGCCCCGGGAGAGACGCGTGGGGCAGGAGCGAGCCCCGGGAGAGACGCGTGGGGCAGGAGCGTGGGAGACGCGCGTGGGGCAGGAGCGTGGGATGGACGCGTGGGGCAGGAGCGTGGGAGAGACGCGTGAGGCAGGAGCGTGGGAGAGACGCGTGAGGCAGGAGCGTGGGAGAGACGCGTGAGGCAGGAGCGTGGGAGAGACGCGTGAGGCAGGAGCGTGGGAGAGACGCGTGAGGCAGGAGCGTGGGAGAGACGCGTGAGGCAGGAGCGTGGGAGAGACGCGTGGGGCAGGAGCGTGGGAGAGACGCGTGGGGCAGGAGCGTGGGAGAGACGCGTGAGAGAGACGCGTGGGGCAGGAGCGTGGGAGAGACGCGTGGGGCAGGAGCGTGGGAGAGACGCGTGGGGCAGGAGCGTGGGAGAGACGCGTGGGGCAGGAGCGTGGGAGAGACGCGTGGGGCAGGAGCGTGGGAGAGACGCGTGGGAGAGACGCGTGGGGCAGGAGCGTGGGAGAGACGCGTGGGGCAGGAGCGTGGGAGAGACGCGTGAGGCAGGAGCGTGGGAGAGACGCGTGGGGCAGGAGTGTGGGAGAGACGCGTGGGGCAGGAGCGTGGGAGAGACGCGTGGGAGAGACGCGTGGGGCAGGAGCGTGGGAGAGACGCGTGGGAGAGACGCGTGGGGCAGGAGCGTGGGATAGACGCGTGGGGCAGGAGCGTGGGAGAGACGCGTGAGGCAGGAGCGTGGGAGAGACGCGTGAGGCAGGAGCGTGGGAGAGACGCGTGAGGCAGGAGCGTGGGAGAGACGCGTGAGGCAGGAGCGTGGGAGAGACGCGTGAGGCAGGAGCGTGGGAGAGACGCGTGAGGCAGGAGCGTGGGAGAGACGCGTGAGGCAGGAGCGTGGGAGAGACGCGTGAGGCAGGAGCGTGGGAGAGACGCGTGAGGCAGGAGCGTGGGAGAGACGCGTGAGGCAGGAGCGTGGGAGAGACGCGTGAGGCAGGAGCGTGGGAGAGACGCGTGAGGCAGGAGCGTGGGAGAGACGCGTGAGGCAGGAGCGTGGGAGAGACGCGTGAGGCAGGAGCGTGGGAGAGACGCGTGAGGCAGGAGCGTGGGAGAGACGCGTGAGGCAGGAGCGTAGGAGAGACGCGTGAGGCAGGAGCGTGGGAGAGACGCGTGAGGCAGGAGCGTGGGAGAGACGCGTGGGGCAGGAGCGTGGGAGAGACCCGTGGGGCAGGAGCGTGGGAGAGACGCGTGAGGCAGGAGCGTGGGAGAGACGCGTGAGGCAGGAGCGTGGGAGAGACGCGTGAGGCAGGAGCGTGGGAGAGACGCGTGAGGCAGGAGCGTGGGAGAGACGCGTGGGGCAGGAGCGTGGGAGAGACGCGTGAGGCAGGAGCGTGGGAGAGACGCGTGAGGCAGGAGCGTGGGAGAGACGCGTGAGGCAGGAGCGTGGGAGAGACGCGTGAGGCAGGAGCGTGGGAGAGACGCGTGAGGCAGGAGCGTGGGAAAGACGCGTGAGGCAGGAGCGTGGGAGAGACGCGTGAGGCAGGAGCGTGGGAGAGACGCGTGAGGCAGGAGCGTGGGAGAGACGCGTGAGGCAGGAGCGTGGGAGAGACGCGTGAGGCAGGAGCGTGGGAGAGACGCGTGAGGCAGGAGCGTGGGAGAGACGCGTGAGGCAGGAGCGTGGGAGAGACGCGTGAGGCAGGAGCGTGGGAGAGACGCGTGGGGCAGGAGCGTGGGAGAGACGCGTGAGGCAGGAGCGTGGGAGAGACGCGTGAGGCAGGAGCGTGGGAGATAGTGTGCAGACTGTATACTCTGCGCTGGGAGATAGTGTGCAGACTGTATACTCTGCGCTGGGAGATAGTGTGCAGACTGTATACTCTGCGCTGGGGGATAGCGTGCAGACTGTATACTCTGCGCTGGGAGATAGCGTGCAGACAGTATACTCTGCGCTGGGTGATAGTGTGCAGACTGTATACTCTGCGCTGGGAGATAGCGTGCAGACTGTATACTCTGCGCTGGGAGATAGTGTGCAGACTGTATACTCTGCGCTGGGAGATAGCGTGCAGACTGTATACTCTGCGCTGGGAGATAGCGTGCAGACTGTATACTCTGCGCTGGGAGATAGCGTGCAGACTGTATACTCTGCGCTGGGTGATAGTGTGCAGACTGTATACTCTGCGCTGGGTGATAGCGTGCAGACTGTATACTCTGCGCTGGGAGATAGCGTGCAGACTGTATACTCTGCGCTGGGAGATAGCGTGCAGACTGTATACTCTGCGCTGGGAGATAGTGTGCAGACTGTATACTCTGCGCTGGGAGATAGTGTGCAGACTGTATACTCTGCGCTGGGAGATAGTGTGCAGACTGTATACTCTGCGCTGGGAGATAGCGTGCAGACTGTATACTCTGCGCTGGGAGATAGCGTGCAGACTGTATACTCTGCGCTGGGAGATAGCGTGCAGACTGTATACTCTGCGCTGGGTGATAGTGTGCAGACTGTATACTCTGCGCTGGGTGATAGCGTGCAGACTGTATACTCTGCGCTGGGAGATAGCGTGCAGACTGTATACTCTGCGCTGGGAGATAGCGTGCAGACTGTATACTCTGCGCTGGGAGATAGTGTGCAGACTGTATACTCTGCCCTGGGTGATAGCGTGCAGACTGTATACTCTGCGCTGGGAGATAGCGTGCAGACTGTATACTCTGCGCTGGGTGATAGCGTGCAGACTGTATACTCTGCGCTGGGAGATAGTGTGCAGACTGTATACTCTGCGCTGGGAGATAGCGTGCAGACTGTATACTCTGCGCTGGGAAATAGTGTGCAGACTGTATACTCTGCGCTGGGAGATAGCGTGCAGACTGTATACTCTGCGCTGGGAGATAGTGTGCAGACTGTATACTCTGCGCTGGGAGATAGTGTGCAGACTGTATACTCTGCGCTGGGAGATAGCGTGCAGACTGTATACTCTGCGCTGGGAGATAGCGTGCAGACTGTATACTCTGCGCTGGGTGATAGTGTGCAGACTGTATACTCTGCGCTGGGAAATAGCGTGCAGACTGTATACTCTGCGCTGGGAGATAGTGTGCAGACTGTATACTCTGCGCTGGGAAATAGTGTGCAGACTGTATACTCTGCGCTGGGAGATAGCGTGCAGACTGTATACTCTGCGCTGGGAGATAGTGTGCAGACTGTATACTCTGCGCTGGGAGATAGCGTGCAGACTGTATACTCTGCGCTGGGAGATAGCGTGCAGACTGTATACTCTGCGCTGGGAGATAGTGTGCAGACTGTATACTCTGCGCTGGGAGATAGCGTGCAGACTGTATACTCTGCGCTGGGTGATAGTGTGCAGACTGTATACTCTGCGCTGGGAAATAGCGTGCAGACTGTATACTCTGCGCTGGGAGATAGTGTGCAGACTGTATACTCTGCGCTGGGAAATAGTGTGCAGACTGTATACTCTGCGCTGGGAGATAGCGTGCAGACTGTATACTCTGCGCTGGGAGATAGTGTGCAGACTGTATACTCTGCGCTGGGAGATAGCGTGCAGACTGTATACTCTGCGCTGGGTGATAGTGTGCAGACTGTATACTCTGCGCTGGGAGATAGCGTGCAGACTGTATACTCTGCGCTGGGAGATAGCGTGCAGACTGTATACTCTGCGCTGGGAGATAGCGTGCAGACTGTATACTCTGCGCTGGGAGATAGCGTGCAGACTGTATACTCTGCGCTGGGTGATAGTGTGCAGACTGTATACTCTGCGCTGGGAGATAGCGTGCAGACTGTATACTCTGCGCTGGGTGATAGTGTGCAGACTGTATACTCTGCGCTGGGAGATAGTGTGCAGACTGTATACTCTGCGCTGGGAGATAGTGTGCAGACTGTATACTCTGCGCTGGGAGATAGCGTGCAGACTGTATACTCTGCGCTGGGAGATAGCGTGCAGACTGTATACTCTGCGCTGGGAGATAGTGTGCAGACTGTATACTCTGTGCTGGGAGATAGCGTGCAGACTGTATACTCTGCGCTGGGAGATAGCGTGCAGACTGTATACTCTGCGCTGGGAGATAGTGTGCAGACTGTATACTCTGCGCTGGGAGATAGCGTGCAGACTGTATACTCTGCGCTGGGTGATAGCGTGCAGACTGTATACGCTGCGCTGGGAGATAGTGTGCAGACTGTATACTCTGCGCTGGGAGATAGTGTGCAGACTGTATACTCTGCGCTGGGAGATAGCGTGCAGACTGTATACTCTGCGCTGGGAGATAGCGTGCAGACTGTATACTCTGCGCTGGGAGATAGTGTGCAGACTGTATACTCTGCGCTGGGAGATAGCAAGCAGACTGTATACTCTGCGCTGGGTGATAACGTGCAGACTGTATACTCTGCGCTGGGAGATAGTGTGCAGACTGTATACTCTGCGCTGGGAGATAGTGTGCAGACTGTATACTCTGCGCTGGGAGATAGTGTGCAGACTGTATACTCTGCGCTGGGTGATAGTGTGCAGACTGTATACTCTGCGCTGGGAGATAGTGTGCAGACTGTATACTCTGCGCTGGGAGATAGCGTGCAGACTGTATACTCTGCGCTGGGAGATAGCGTGCAGACTGTATACTCTGCGCTGGGTGATAGCGTGCAGACTGTATACTCTGCGCTGGGAGATAGTGTGCAGACTGTATACTCTGCGCTGGGAGATAGTGTGCAGACTGTATACTCTGTGCTGGGAGATAGCGGGAAGACTGTATACTCTGTGCTGGGTGATAACGTGCAGACTGTATACTCTTCGCTGGGAGATAGCGTGCAGACTGTATACTCTGCGCTGGGTGATAACGTGCAGACTGTATACTCTGCGCTGGGAGATAGTGTGCAGACGGTATACTCTGCGCTGGGAGATAGCTGTATACTCTGCGCTGGGAGATAGCGTGCAGACTGTATACTCTGCGCTGGGAGATAGCGTGCAGACTGTATACTCTGCGCAGGGAGATAACGTGCAGACTGTATACTCTGCGCTGGGTGATAACATGCAGACTGTATACTCTGCGCTGGGAGATAGTGTGCAGACGGTATACTCTGCGCTGGGAGATAGCGTGCAGACTGTATACTCTGCGCTGGGAGATAGTGTGCAGACTGTATACTCTGCGCTGGGAGATAGTGTGCAGACTGTATACTCTGCGCTGGGAGATAGCGTGCAGACTGTATACTCTGCGCTGGGAGATAGTGTGCAGACTGTATACTCTGCGCTGGGAGATAGCGTGCAGACTGTATACTCTGCGCTGGGAGATAGCGTGCAGACTGTATACTCTGCGCTGGGTGATAGCGTGCAGACTGTATACTCTGCGCTGGGAGATAGCGTGCAGACTGTATACTCTGCGCTGGGAGATAGGGTGCAGACTGTATACTCTGCGCTGGGAGATAGCGTGCAGACTGTATACTCTGCGCTGGGAGATAGCGTGCAGACTGTATACTCTGCGCTGGGCGATAGTGTGCAGACTGTATACTCTGCGCTGGGAGATAGTGTGCAGACTGTATACTCTGCGCTGGGAGATAGCGTGCAGACTGTATACTCTGCGCTGGGAGATAGCGTGCAGACTGTATACTCTGCGCTGGGTGATAGTGTGCAGACTGTATACTCTGCGCTGGGTGATAGTGTGCAGACTGTATACTCTGCGCTGGGAGATAGCGTGCAGACTGTATACTCTGCGCTGGGTGATAGCGTGCAGACTGTATACTCTGCGCTGGGAGATAGGGTGCAGACTGTATACTCTGCGCTGGGAGATAGTGTGCAGACTGTATACTCTGCGCTGGGTGATAGTGTGCAGACTGTATACTCTGCGCTGGGAGATAGCGTGCAGACTGTATACTCTGCGCTGGGAGATAGTGTGCAGACTGTATACTCTGCGCTGGGAGATAGTGTGCAGACTGTATACTCTGTGCTGGGAGATAGCGGGCAGACTGTATACTCTGTGCTGGGTGATAACGTGCAGACTGTATACTCTGCGCTGGGAGATAGCGTGCAGACTGTAAACTCTGCGCTGGGTGATAACGTGCAGACTGTATACTCTGCGCTGGGAGATAGTGTGCAGACGGTATACTCTGCGCTGGGAGATAGCTGTATACTCTGCGCTGGGAGATAGCGTGCAGACTGTATACTCTGCGCTGGGAGATAGCGTGCAGACTGTATACTCTGCGCAGGGAGATAACGTGCAGACTGTATACTCTGCGCTGGGTGATAACATGCAGACTGTATACTCTGCGCTGGGAGATAGTGTGCAGACGGTATACTCTGCGCTGGGAGATAGCGTGCAGACTGTATACTCTGCGCTGGGAGATAGTGTGCAGACTGTATACTCTGCGCTGGGAGATAGTGTGCAGACTGTATACTCTGCGCTGGGAGATAGCGTGCAGACTGTATACTCTGCGCTGGGAGATAGTGTGCAGACTGTATACTCTGCGCTGGGAGATAGCGTGCAGACTGTATACTCTGCGCTGGGAGATAGCGTGCAGACTGTATACTCTGCGCTGGGTGATAGCGTGCAGACTGTATACTCTGCGCTGGGAGATAGCGTGCAGACTGTATACTCTGCGCTGGGAGATAGTGTGCAGACTGTATACTCTGCGCTGGGAGATAGTGTGCAGACTGTATACTCTGCGCTGGGAGATAGCGTGCAGACTGTATACTCTGCGCTGGGAGATAGTGTGCAGACTGTATACTCTGCGCTGGGAGATAGCGTGCAGACTGTATACTCTGCGCTGGGTGATAGCGTGCAGACTGTATACTCTGCGCAGGGAGATAACGTGCAGACTGTATACTCTGCGCAGGGAGATAACGTGCAGACTGTATACTCTGCGCTGGGAGATAGCGTGCAGACTGTATACTCTGCGCTGGGAGATAGCGTGCAGACTGTATACTCTGCGCTGGGAGATAGTGTGCAGACTGTATACTCTGCGCTGGGAGATAGCGTGCAGACTGTATACTCTGCGCTGGGGGATAGCGTGCAGACTGTATACTCTGCGCTGGGTGATAGCGTGCAGACTGTATACGCTGCGCTGGGAGATAGCGTACAGACTGTATACTCTGCGCTGGGAGATAGCGTGCAGACTGTATACTCTGCGCTGGGAGATAGTGTGCAGACTGTATACTCTGCGCTGGGTGATAGCATGCAGACTGTATACTCTGCGCTGGAAGATAGCGTGCAGACTGTATACGCTGCGCTGGGAGATAGCGTACAGACTGTATACTCTGCGCTGGGAGATAGCGTGCAGACTGTATACTCAGCGCTGGGAGATAGCGTGCAGACTGTATACTCTGCGCTGGGAGATAGTGTGCAGACTGTATACTCTGCGCTGGGTGATAGTGTGCAGACGGTATACTCTGCGCTGGGAGATAGCGTGCAGACTGTATACTCTGCGCTGGGAGATAGTGTGCAGACTGTATACTCTGCGCTGGGTGATAGTGTGCAGACTGTATACTCTGCGCTGGGAGATAGCATGCAGACTGTATACTCTGCGCTGGGAGATAGCGTGCAGACTGTATACTCTGCGCTGGGAGATAGCGTGCAGACTGTATACTCTGCGCTGGGAGATAGCATGCAGACTGTATACTCTGCGCTGGGAGATAGCGTGCAGACTGTATACTCTGCGCTGGGAGATAGCATGCAGACTGTATACTCTGCGCTGGGAGATAGCGTGCAGACTGTATACTCTGCGCTGGGTGATAGCGTGCAGACTGTATACTCTGCGCTGGGAGATAGTGTGCAGACTGTATACTCTGCGCTGGGAGATAGCGTGCAGACTGTATACTCTGCGCTGGGAGATAGCGTGCAGACTGTATACTCTGCGCTGGGTGATAGCGTGCAGACTGTATACTCTGCGCTGGGAGATAGCGTGCAGACTGTATACTCTGCGCTGGGAGATAGCATGCAGACTGTATACTCTGCGCTGGGAGATAGCGTGCAGACTGTATACTCTGCGCTGGGAGATAGCGTGCAGACTGTATACTCTGCGCTGGGAGATAGCGTGCAGACTGTATACTCTGCGCTGGGTGATAGCGTGCAGACTGTATACTCTGCGCTGGGTGATAGCGTGCAGACTGTATACTCTGCGCTGGGAGATAGCGTGCAGACTGTATACTCTGCGCTGGGAGATAGCATGCAGACTGTATACTCTGCGCTGGGAGATAGCGTGCAGACTGTATACTCTGCGCTGGGAGATAGCGTGCAGACTGTATACTCTGCGCTGGGAGATAGCATGCAGACTGTATACTCTGCGCTGGGAGATAGCGTGCAGACTGTATACTCTGCGCTGGGAGATAGCATGCAGACTGTATACTCTGCGCTGGGAGATAGCGTGCAGACTGTATACTCTGCGCTGGGTGATAGCGTGCAGACTGTATACTCTGCGCTGGGAGATAGTGTGCAGACTGTATACTCTGCGCTGGGAGATAGCGTGCAGACTGTATACTCTGCGCTGGGAGATAGCGTGCAGACTGTATACTCTGCGCTGGGTGATAGCGTGCAGACTGTATACTCTGCGCTGGGAGATAGCGTGCAGACTGTATACTCTGCGCTGGGAGATAGCATGCAGACTGTATACTCTGCGCTGGGAGATAGCGTGCAGACTGTATACTCTGCGCTGGGAGATAGCGTGCAGACTGTATACTCTGCGCTGGGAGATAGCGTGCAGACTGTATACTCTGCGCTGGGTGATAGCGTGCAGACTGTATACTCTGCGCTGGGTGATAGCGTGCAGACTGTATACTCTGCGCTGGGAGATAGCGTGCAGACTGTATACTCTGCGCTGGGAGATAGCGTGCAGACTGTATACTCTGCGCTGGGAGATAGTGTGCAGACTGTATACTCTGCGCTGGGAGATAGCGGGCAGACTGTATACTCTGCGCTGGGAGATAGTGTGCAGACTGTATACTCTGCGCTGGGTGATAGCGTGCAGACTGTATACTCTGCGCTGGGAGATAGTGTGCAGACTGTATACTCTGCGCTGGGAGATAGCGTGCAGACTGTATACTCTGCGCTGGGTGATAGCGGGCAGACTGTATACTCTGCGCTGGGAGATAGCGTGCAGACTGTATACTCTGCGCTGGGAGATAGTGTGCAGACTGTATACTCTGCGCTGGGAGATAGTGTGCAGACTGTATACTCTGCGCTGGGAGATAGCGTGCAGACTGTATACTCTGCGCTGGGTGATAACGTGCAGACTGTATACTCTGCGCTGGGAGATAGTGTGCAGACTGTATACTCTGCGCTGGGAGATAGTGTGCAGACTGTATACTCTGCGCTGGGAGATAGTGTGCAGACTGTATACTCTGCGCTGGGTGATAGTGTGCAGACTGTATACTCTGCGCTGGGAGATAGTGTGCAGACTGTATACTCTGCGCTGGGAGATAGCGTGCAGACTGTATACTCTGCGCTGGGAGATAGCGGGCAGACTGTATACTCTGCGCTGGGAGATAGCGTGCAGACTGTATACTCTGCGCTGGGTGATAGCGTGCAGACTGTATACTCTGCCCTGGGAAATAGCGTGCAGACTGTATACTCTGCGCTGGGAGATAGCGTGCAGACTGTATACTCTGCGCTGGGTGATAGCGTGCAGACTGTATACTCTGCGCTGGGTGATAGCGTGCAGACTGTATACTCTGCGCTGGGTGATAGCGTGCAGACTGTATACTCTGCGCTGGGAGATAGCGTGCAGACTGTATACTCTGCGCTGGGAGATAGTGTGCAGACTGTATACTCTGCGCTGGGTGATAGCGTGCAGACTGTATACTCTGCGCTGGGAAATAGCGTGCAGACTGTATACTCTGCGCTGGGAGATAGTGTGCAGACTGTATACACTGCGCTGGGAAATAGTGTGCAGACTGTATACTCTGCGCTGGGAGATAGTGTGCAGACTGTATACTCTGTGCTGGGAGATAGCGTGCAGACTGTATACTCTGCGCTGGGTGATAGCGTGCAGACTGTATACTCTGCGCTGGGAGATAGCGTGCAGACTGTATACTCTGCGCTGGGAGATAGCGTGCAGACTGTATACTCTGCGCTGGGTGATAGCGTGCAGACTGTATACTCTGCGCTGGGAGATAGCGTGCAGACTGTATACTCTGCGCTGGGAGATAGCGTGCAGACTGTATACTCTGCGCTGGGAGATAGCGTGCAGACTGTATACTCTGCGCTGGGTGATAGCGTGCAGACTGTATACTCTGTGCTGGGAGATAGCGTGCAGACTGTATACTCTGCGCTGGGTGATAGCGTGCAGACTGTATACTCTGCGCTGGGAGATAGCGTGCAGACTGTATACTCTGCGCTGGGAGATAGCGTGCAGACTGTATACTCTGCGCTGGGTGATAGCGTGCAGACTGTATACTCTGCGCTGGGAGATAGCGTGCAGACTGTATACTCTGCGCTGGGAGATAGCGTGCAGACTGTATACTCTGCGCTGGGAGATAGCGTGCAGACTGTATACTCTGCGCTGGGAGATAGTGTGCAGACTGTATACTTTGCGCTGGGTGATAGCGTGCAGACTGTATACTCTGCGCTGGGAGATAGTGTGCAGACTGTATACTCTGCGCTGGGAGATAGTGTGCAGACTGTATACTCTGCGCTGGGAGATAGTGTGCAGACTGTATACTCTGCGCTTTGAGATAGTGTGCAGACTGTATACTCTGCGCTGGGTGATAGCATGCAGACTGTATACTCTGCGCTGGGAGATAGCGTGCAGACTGTATACTCTGCGCTGGGAGATAGCGTGCAGACTGTATACTCTGCGCTGGGTGATAGCGTGCAGACTGTATACTCTGCGCTGGGAGATAGCGTGCAGACTGTATACTCTGCGCTGGGAGATAGTGTGCAGACTGTATACTCTGCGCTGGGAGATAGCGTGCAGACTGTATACTCTGCGCTGGGAGATAGCGTGCAGACTGTATACTCTGCGCTGGGAGATAGCGTGCAGACTGTATACTCTGCGCTGGGAGATAGCGTGCAGACTGTATACTCTGCGCTGGGAGATAGTGTGCAGACTGTATACTCTGCGCTGGGAGATAGTGTGCAGACTGTATACTCTGCGCTGGGAGATAGCGTGCAGACTGTATACTCTGCGCTGGGAGATAGCGTGCAGACTGTATACTCTGCGCTGGGAGATAGCGTGCAGACTGTATACTCTGCGCTGGGTGATAGTGTGCAGACTGTATACTCTGCGCTGGGTGATAGCGTGCAGACTGTATACTCTGCGCTGGGAGATAGCGTGCAGACTGTATACTCTGCGCTGGGAGATAGCGTGCAGACTGTATACTCTGCGCTGGGAGATAGTGTGCAGACTGTATACTCTGCCCTGGGTGATAGCGTGCAGACTGTATACTCTGCGCTGGGAGATAGCGTGCAGACTGTATACTCTGCGCTGGGTGATAGCGTGCAGACTGTATACTCTGCGCTGGGAGATAGTGTGCAGACTGTATACTCTGCGCTGGGAGATAGCGTGCAGACTGTATACTCTGCGCTGGGAAATAGTGTGCAGACTGTATACTCTGCGCTGGGAGATAGCGTGCAGACTGTATACTCTGCGCTGGGAGATAGTGTGCAGACTGTATACTCTGCGCTGGGAGATAGCGTGCAGACTGTATACTCTGCGCTGGGAGATAGCGTGCAGACTGTATACTCTGCGCTGGGAGATAGCGTGCAGACTGTATACTCTGCGCTGGGAGATAGCGTGCAGACTGTATACTCTGCGCTGGGAGATAGCGTGCAGACTGTATACTCTGCGCTGGGAGATAGTGTGCAGACTGTATACTCTGCGCTGGGAGATAGCGTGCAGACTGTATACTCTGCGCTGGGAGATAGCGTGCAGACTGTATACTCTGCGCTGGGAGATAGCGTGCAGACTGTATACTCTGCGCTGGGAGATAGCGTGCAGACTGTATACTCTGCGCTGGGAGATAGTGTGCAGACTGTATACTCTGTGCTGGGAGATAGCGTGCAGACTGTATACTCTGCGCTGGGAGATAGCGTGCAGACTGTATACTCTGCGCTGGGAGATAGTGTGCAGACTGTATACTCTGCGCTGGGAGATAGCGTGCAGACTGTATACTCTGCGCTGGGTGATAGCGTGCAGACTGTATACTCTGCGCTGGGAGATAGCGTGCAGACTGTATACTCTGCGCTGGGAGATAGTGTGCAGACTGTATACTCTGCGCTGGGAGATAGTGTGCAGACTGTATACTCTGCGCTGGGAGATAGCGTGCAGACTGTATACTCTGCGCTGGGAGATAGTGTGCAGACTGTATACTCTGCGCTGGGAGATAGCGTGCAGACTGTATACTCTGCGCTGGGTGATAGCGTGCAGACTGTATACGCTGCGCTGGGAGATAGTGTGCAGACTGTATACTCTGCGCAGGGAGATAACGTGCAGACTGTATACTCTGCGCTGGGAGATAGCGTGCAGACTGTATACTCTGCGCTGGGAGATAGCGTGCAGACTGTATACTCTGCGCTGGGAGATAGTGTGCAGACTGTATACTCTGCGCTGGGAGATAGCGTGCAGACTGTATACTCTGCGCTGGGTGATAGCGTGCAGACTGTATACTCTGCGCTGGGTGATAGCGTGCAGACTGTATACGCTGCGCTGGGAGATAGCGTACAGACTGTATACTCTGCGCTGGGAGATAGCGTGCAGACTGTATACTCTGCGCTGGGAGATAGTGTGCAGACTGTATACTCTGCGCTGGGAGATAGCGTGCAGACTGTATACTCTGCGCTGGGTGATAACGTGCAGACTGTATACTCTGCGCTGGGAGATAGTGTGCAGACTGTATACTCTGCGCTGGGAGATAGTGTGCAGACTGTATACTCTGCGCTGGGAGATAGTGTGCAGACTGTATACTCTGCGCTGGGTGATAGTGTGCAGACTGTATACTCTGCGCTGGGAGATAGTGTGCAGACTGTATACTCTGCGCTGGGAGATAGCATGCAGACTGTATACTCTGCGCTGGGAGATAGCGGGCAGACTGTATACTCTGCGCTGGGAGATAGCGTGCAGACTGTATACTCTGCGCTGGGTGATAGCGTGCAGACTGTATACTCTGCGCTGGGAAATAGCGTGCAGACTGTATACTCTGCGCTGGGAGATAGCGTGCAGACTGTATACTCTGCGCTGGGTGATAGCGTGCAGACTGTATACTCTGCGCTGGGTGATAGCGTGCAGACTGTATACTCTGCGCTGGGTGATAGCGTGCAGACTGTATACTCTGCGCTGGGTGATAGCGTGCAGACTGTATACTCTGCGCTGGGAGATAGCGTGCAGACTGTATACTCTGCGCTGGGAGATAGTGTGCAGACTGTATACTCTGCGCTGGGTGATAGCGTGCAGACTGTATACTCTGCGCTGGGAAATAGCGTGCAGACTGTATACTCTGCGCTGGGAGATAGTGTGCAGACTGTATACTCTGCGCTGGGAAATAGTGTGCAGACTGTATACTCTGCGCTGGGAGATAGTGTGCAGACTGTATACTCTGCGCTGGGAGATAGCGTGCAGACTGTATACTCTGCGCTGGGTGATAGCGTGCAGACTGTATACTCTGCGCTGGGAGATAGTGTGCAGACTGTATACTCTGCGCTGGGTGATAGTGTGCAGACTGTATACTCTGCGCTGGGTGATAGCGTGCAGACTGTATACTCTGCGCTGGGAGATAGGGTGCAGACTGTATACTCTGCGCTGGGACATAGTGTGCAGACTGTATACTCTGCGCTGGGAGATAGCGTGCAGACTGTATACTCTGCGCTGGGCGATAGTGTGCAGACTGTATACTCTGCGCTGGGAGATAGTGTGCAGACTGTATACTCTGCGCTGGGAGATAGCGTGCAGACTGTATACTCTGCGCTGGGAGATAGCGTGCAGACTGTATACTCTGCGCTGGGTTATAGTGCGCAGACTGTATACTCTGCGCTGGGTGATAGTGTGCAGACTGTATACTCTGCGCTGGGAGATAGCGTGCAGACTGTATACTCTGCGCTGGGTGATAGCGTGCAGACTGTATACTCTGCGCTGGGAGATAGGGTGCAGACTGTATACTCTGCGCTGGGAGATAGTGTGCAGACTGTATACTCTGCGCTGGGTGATAGTGTGCAGACTGTATACTCTGCGCTGGGAGATAGCGTGCAGACTGTATACTCTGCGCTGGGAGATAGTGTGCAGACTGTATACTCTGCGCTGGGAGATAGTGTGCAGACTGTATACTCTGTGCTGGGAGATAGCGGGCAGACTGTATACTCTGTGCTGGGTGATAACGTGCAGACTGTATACTCTGCGCTGGGAGATAGCGTGCAGACTGTATACTCTGCGCTGGGTGATAACGTGCAGACTGTATACTCTGCGCTGGGAGATAGTGTGCAGACGGTATACTCTGCGCTGGGTGATAGCGTGCAGACTGTATACTCTGCGCTGGGAGATAGCGTGCAGACTGTATACTCTGCGCTGGGAGATAGCGTGCAGACTGTATACGCTGCGCTGGGAGATAGCGTGCAGACTGTATACGCTGCGCTGGGAGATAGCGTGCAGACTGTATACTCTGCACTGGGAGATAGTGTGCAGACTGTATACTCTGCGCTGGGAGATAGCGTGCAGACTGTATACTCTGCGCTGGGTGATAGCGTGCAGACTGTATACTCTGCGCTGGGAGATAGCGTGCAGACTGTATACTCTGCGCTGGGAGATAGCGTGCAGACTGTATACGCTGCGCTGGGAGATAGCGTGCAGACTGTATACGCTGCGCTGGGAGATAGCGTACAGACTGTATACTCTGCGCTGGGAGATAGCGTGCAGACTGTATACTCTGCGCTGGGTGATAGCGTGCAGACTGTATACTCTGCGCTGGGAGATAGCGTGCAGACTGTATACTCTGTGCTGGGAGATAGCATGCAGACTGTATACTCTGCGCTGGGAGATAGCGTGCAGACTGTATACTCTGCGCTGGGAGATAGCATGCAGACTGTATACTCTGCGCTGGGTGATAGCGTGCAGACTGTATACTCTGCGCTGGGAGATAGCGTGCAGACTGTATACTCTGCGCTGGGTGATAGCGTGCAGACTGTATACTCTGCGCTGGGAGATAGCGTGCAGACTGTATACTCTGCGCTGGGAGATAGCATGCAGACTGTATACTCTGCGCTGGGAGATAGCGTGCAGACTGTATACTCTGCGCTGGGAGATAGCATGCAGACTGTATACTCTGCGCTGGGAGATAGCGTGCAGACTGTATACTCTGCGCTGGGTGATAGCGTGCAGACTGTATACTCTGCGCTGGGTGATAGCGTGCAGACTGTATACTCTGCGCTGGGAGATAGTGTGCAGACTGTATACTCTGCGCTGGGAGATAGCGTGCAGACTGTATACTCTGCGCTGGGAGATAGTGTGCAGACTGTATACTCTGCGCTGGGAGATAGCGGGCAGACTGTATACTCTGCGCTGGGAGATAGTGTGCAGACTGTATACTCTGCGCTGGGAGATAGTGTGCAGACTGTATACTCTGTGCTGGGTGATAGTGTGCAGACTGTATACTCTGCGCTGGGAGATAGTGTGCAGACTGTATACTCTGCGCTGGGAGATAGCGTGCAGACTGTATACTCTGCGCTGGGAGATAGCGTGCAGACTGTATACTCTGCGCTGGGTGATAGCGTGCAGACTGTATACTCTGCGCTGGGAGATAGTGTGCAGACTGTATACTCTGCGCTGGGAGATAGTGTGCAGACTGTATACTCTGCGCTGGGAGATAGCGTGCAGACTGTATACTCTGCGCTGGGTGATAGCGTGCAGACTGTATACTCTGCGCTGGGAGATAGTGTGCAGACTGTATACTCTGCGCTGGGAGATAGCATGCAGACTGTATACTCTGCGCTGGGAGATAGCGTGCAGACTGTATACTCTGCGCTGGGTGATAGCGTGCAGACTGTATACTCTGCGCTGGGAGATAGTGTGCAGACTGTATACTCTGCGCTGGGTGATAGCGTGCAGACTGTATACTCTGCGCTGGGAGATAGTGTGCAGACTGTATACTCTGCGCTGGGAGATAGCAAGCAGACTGTATACTCTGCGCTGGGTGATAACGTGCAGACTGTATACTCTGCGCTGGGAGATAGTGTGCAGACTGTATACTCTGCGCTGGGAGATAGTGTGCAGACTGTATACTCTGCGCTGGGAGATAGTGTGCAGACTGTATACTCTGCGCTGGGTGATAGTGTGCAGACTGTATACTCTGCGCTGGGAGATAGTGTGCAGACTGTATACTCTGCGCTGGGAGATAGCGTGCAGACTGTATACTCTGCGCTGGGAGATAGCGTGCAGACTGTATACTCTGCGCTGGGTGATAGCGTGCAGACTGTATACTCTGCGCTGGGAGATAGTGTGCAGACTGTATACTCTGCGCTGGGAGATAGTGTGCAGACTGTATACTCTGTGCTGGGAGATAGCGGGAAGACTGTATACTCTGTGCTGGGTGATAACGTGCAGACTGTATACTCTTCGCTGGGAGATAGCGTGCAGACTGTATACTCTGCGCTGGGTGATAACGTGCAGACTGTATACTCTGCGCTGGGAGATAGTGTGCAGACGGTATACTCTGCGCTGGGAGATAGCTGTATACTCTGCGCTGGGAGATAGCGTGCAGACTGTATACTCTGCGCTGGGAGATAGCGTGCAGACTGTATACTCTGCGCAGGGAGATAACGTGCAGACTGTATACTCTGCGCTGGGTGATAACATGCAGACTGTATACTCTGCGCTGGGAGATAGTGTGCAGACGGTATATTCTGCGCTGGGAGATAGCGTGCAGACTGTATACTCTGCGCTGGGAGATAGTGTGCAGACTGTATACTCTGCGCTGGGAGATAGTGTGCAGACTGTATACTCTGCGCTGGGAGATAGCGTGCAGACTGTATACTCTGCGCTGGGAGATAGTGTGCAGACTGTATACTCTGCGCTGGGAGATAGCGTGCAGACTGTATACTCTGCGCTGGGAGATAGCGTGCAGACTGTATACTCTGCGCTGGGTGATAGCGTGCAGACTGTATACTCTGCGCTGGGAGATAGCGTGCAGACTGTATACTCTGCGCTGGGAGATAGGGTGCAGACTGTATACTCTGCGCTGGGAGATAGCGTGCAGACTGTATACTCTGCGCTGGGAGATAGCGTGCAGACTGTATACTCTGCGCTGGGCGATAGTGTGCAGACTGTATACTCTGCGCTGGGAGATAGTGTGCAGACTGTATACTCTGCGCTGGGAGATAGCGTGCAGACTGTATACTCTGCGCTGGGAGATAGCGTGCAGACTGTATACTCTGCGCTGGGTGATAGTGTGCAGACTGTATACTCTGCGCTGGGTGATAGTGTGCAGACTGTATACTCTGCGCTGGGAGATAGCGTGCAGACTGTATACTCTGCGCTGGGTGATAGCGTGCAGACTGTATACTCTGCGCTGGGAGATAGGGTGCAGACTGTATACTCTGCGCTGGGAGATAGTGTGCAGACTGTATACTCTGCGCTGGGTGATAGTGTGCAGACTGTATACTCTGCGCTGGGAGATAGCGTGCAGACTGTATACTCTGCGCTGGGAGATAGTGTGCAGACTGTATACTCTGCGCTGGGAGATAGTGTGCAGACTGTATACTCTGTGCTGGGAGATAGCGGGCAGACTGTATACTCTGTGCTGGGTGATAACGTGCAGACTGTATACTCTGCGCTGGGAGATAGCGTGCAGACTGTATACTCTGCGCTGGGTGATAACGTGCAGACTGTATACTCTGCGCTGGGAGATAGTGTGCAGACGGTATACTCTGCGCTGGGAGATAGCTGAATACTCTGCGCTGGGAGATAGCGTGCAGACTGTATACTCTGCGCTGGGAGATAGCGTGCAGACTGTATACTCTGCGCAGGGAGATAACGTGCAGACTGTATACTCTGCGCTGGGTGATAACATGCAGACTGTATACTCTGCGCTGGGAGATAGTGTGCAGACGGTATACTCTGCGCTGGGAGATAGCGTGCAGACTGTATACTCTGCGCTGGGAGATAGTGTGCAGACTGTATACTCTGCGCTGGGAGATAGTGTGCAGACTGTATACTCTGCGCTGGGAGATAGCGTGCAGACTGTATACTCTGCGCTGGGAGATAGTGTGCAGACTGTATACTCTGCGCTGGGAGATAGCGTGCAGACTGTATACTCTGCGCTGGGAGATAGCGTGCAGACTGTATACTCTGCGCTGGGTGATAGCGTGCAGACTGTATACTCTGCGCTGGGAGATAGCGTGCAGACTGTATACTCTGCGCTGGGAGATAGCGTGCAGACTGTATACTCTGCGCTGGGAGATAGCGTGCAGACTGTATACTCTGCGCTGGGAGATAGTGTGCAGACTGTATACTCTGCGCTGGGAGATAGTGTGCAGACTGTATACTCTGCGCTGGGAGATAGCGTGCAGACTGTATACTCTGCGCTGGGAGATAGTGTGCAGACTGTATACTCTGCGCTGGGAGATAGCGTGCAGACTGTATACTCTGCGCTGGGTGATAGCGTGCAGACTGTATACTCTGCGCAGGGAGATAACGTGCAGACTGTATACTCTGCGCAGGGAGATAACGTGCAGACTGTATACTCTGCGCTGGGAGATAGCGTGCAGACTGTATACTCTGCGCTGGGAGATAGCGTGCAGACTGTATACTCTGCGCTGGGAGATAGTGTGCAGACTGTATACTCTGCGCTGGGAGATAGCGTGCAGACTGTATACTCTGCGCTGGGTGATAGCGTGCAGACTGTATACTCTGCGCTGGGTGATAGCGTGCAGACTGTATACGCTGCGCTGGGAGATAGCGTACAGACTGTATACTCTGCGCTGGGAGATAGCGTGCAGACTGTATACTCTGCGCTGGGAGATAGTGTGCAGACTGTATACTCTGCGCTGGGTGATAGCATGCAGACTGTATACTCTGCGCTGGAAGATAGCGTGCAGACTGTATACGCTGCGCTGGGAGATAGCGTACAGACTGTATACTCTGCGCTGGGAGATAGCGTGCAGACTGTATACTCAGCGCTGGGAGATAGCGTGCAGACTGTATACTCTGCGCTGGGAGATAGTGTGCAGACTGTATACTCTGCGCTGGGTGATAGTGTGCAGACGGTATACTCTGCGCTGGGAGATAGCGTGCAGACTGTATACTCTGCGCTGGGAGATAGTGTGCAGACTGTATACTCTGCGCTGGGTGATAGTGTGCAGACTGTATACTCTGCGCTGGGAGATAGCATGCAGACTGTATACTCTGCGCTGGGAGATAGCGTGCAGACTGTATACTCTGCGCTGGGAGATAGCGTGCAGACTGTATACTCTGCGCTGGGAGATAGCGTGCAGACTGTATACTCTGCGCTGGGAGATAGTGTGCAGACTGTATACTCTGTGCTGGAAGATAGCGGGCAGACTGTATACTCTGCGCTGGGAGATAGCGTGCAGACTGTATACTCTGCGCTGGGAGATAGCGTGCAGACTGTATACTCTGCGCTGGGAGATAGTGTGCAGACTGTATACTCTGCGCTGGGAGATAGCGTGCAGACTGTATACTCTGCGCTGGGTGATAGCGTGCAGACTGTTTACTCTGCGCTGGGAGATAGCGTGCAGACTGTATACTCTGCGCTGGGAGATAGCGTGCAGACTGTATACTCTGCGCTGGGTGATAGCGTGCAGACTGTATACTCTGCGCTGGGAGATAGCGTGCAGACTGTATACTCTGCGCTGGGAGATAGCGTGCAGACTGTATACGCTGCGCTGGGAGATAGCGTGCAGACTGTATACGCTGCGCTGGGAGATAGCGTGCAGACTGTATACGCTGCGCTGGGAGATAGCGTGCAGACTGTATACTCTGCGCTGGGAGATAGTGTGCAGACTGTATACTCTGCGCTGGGAGATAGCGTGCAGACTGTATACTCTGCGCTGGGTGATAGCGTGCAGACTGTATACTCTGCGCTGGGAGATAGCGTGCAGACTGTATACTCTGCGCTGGGAGATAGCGTGCAGACTGTATACGCTGCGCTGGGAGATAGCGTGCAGACTGTATACGCTGCGCTGGGAGATAGCGTACAGACTGTATACTCTGCGCTGGGAGATAGCGTGCAGACTGTATACTCTGCGCTGGGTGATAGCGTGCAGACTGTATACTCTGCGCTGGGAGATAGCGTGCAGACTGTATACTCTGCGCTGGGAGATAGCATGCAGACTGTATACTCTGCGCTGGGAGATAGCGTGCAGACTGTATACTCTGCGCTGGGAGATAGCATGCAGACTGTATACTCTGCGCTGGGAGATAGCGTGCAGACTGTATACTCTGCGCTGGGTGATAGCGTGCAGACTGTATACTCTGCGCTGGGAGATAGTGTGCAGACTGTATACTCTGCGCTGGGAGATAGCGTGCAGACTGTATACTCTGCGCTGGGAGATAGCGTGCAGACTGTATACTCTGCGCTGGGAGATAGGGTGCAGACTGTATACTCTGCGCTGGGAGATAGTGTGCAGACTGTATACTCTGCGCTGGGAGATAGCGTGCAGACTGTATACTCTGCGCTGGGCGATAGTGTGCAGACTGTATACTCTGCGCTGGGAGATAGTGTGCAGACTGTATACTCTGCGCTGGGAGATAGCGTGCAGACTGTATACTCTGCGCTGGGAGATAGCGTGCAGACTGTATACTCTGCGCTGGGTGATAGTGTGCAGACTGTATACTCTGCGCTGGGTGATAGTGTGCAGACTGTATACTCTGCGCTGGGAGATAGCGTGCAGACTGTATACTCTGCGCTGGGTGATAGCGTGCAGACTGTATACTCTGCGCTGGGAGATAGGGTGCAGACTGTATACTCTGCGCTGGGAGATAGTGTGCAGACTGTATACTCTGCGCTGGGTGATAGTGTGCAGACTGTATACTCTGCGCTGGGAGATAGCGTGCAGACTGTATACTCTGCGCTGGGAGATAGCGTGCAGACTGTATACTCTGCGCTGGGTGATAGCGTGCAGACTGTATACTCTGCGCTGGGAGATAGTGTGCAGACTGTATACTCTGCGCTGGGAGATAGTGTGCAGACTGTATACTCTGTGCTGGGAGATAGCGGGCAGACTGTATACTCTGCGCTGGGAGATAGTGTGCAGACGGTATACTCTGCGCTGGGAGATAGTGTGCAGACTGTATACTCTGCGCTGGGAGATAGCGTGCAGACTGTATACTCTGCGCTGGGAGATAGTGTGCAGAGTGTATACTCTGCGCTGGGTGATAGCGTGCAGACTGTATACTCTGCGCTGGGAGATAGCGTGCAGACTGTATACTCTGCGCTGGGAGATAGCGTGCAGACTGTATACGCTGCGCTGGGAGATAGCGTGCAGACTGTATACGCTGCGCTGGGAGATAGCGTGCAGACTGTATACTCTGCACTGGGAGATAGTGTGCAGACTGTATACTCTGCGCTGGGAGATAGCGTGCAGACTGTATACTCTGCGCTGGGTGATAGCGTGCAGACTGTATACTCTGCGCTGGGAGATAGCGTGCAGACTGTATACTCTGCGCTGGGAGATAGCGTGCAGACTGTATACGCTGCGCTGGGAGATAGCGTGCAGACTGTATACGCTGCGCTGGGAGATAGCGTACAGACTGTATACTCTGCGCTGGGAGATAGCGTGCAGACTGTATACTCTGCGCTGGGTGATAGCGTGCAGACTGTATACTCTGCGCTGGGAGATAGCGTGCAGACTGTATACTCTGCGCTGGGAGATAGCATGCAGACTGTATACTCTGCGCTGGGAGATAGCGTGCAGACTGTATACTCTGCGCTGGGAGATAGCATGCAGACTGTATACTCTGCGCTGGGAGATAGCGTGCAGACTGTATACTCTGCGCTGGGTGATAGCGTGCAGACTGTATACTCTGCGCTGGGAGATAGTGTGCAGACTGTATACTCTGCGCTGGGAGATAGCGTGCAGACTGTATACTCTGCGCTGGGAGATAGCGTGCAGACTGTATACTCTGCGCTGGGTGATAGCGTGCAGACTGTATACTCTGCGCTGGGAGATAGCGTGCAGACTGTATACTCTGCGCTGGGAGATAGCGTGCAGACTGTATACTCTGCGCTGGGAGATAGCGTGCAGACTGTATACTCTGCTCTGGGAGATAGCATGCAGACTGTATACTCTGCGCTGGGAGATAGCGTGCAGACTGTATACTCTGCGCTGGGAGATAGCGTGCAGACTGTATACTCTGCGCCGGGCTTTTTACCTCCAGGGCGTCGGGATCAGCAAAGTGAGTGCAGCCGCCGCAGCAGAGCGGCATCCAGAGGTCGGACAGCTGGGCAGCAATGTGACTGAGGGGAAGGTAACTAACCAGCACCTCATCCTCACCGAGCCCGAGCATCTCACAGGAGGACTGCGCAAACCAGGTCAGCTGCAAGAGGGGAGAGAGAGGAGAGGGAGGGAGAGGTGGGTGAGAGGGGGTGAGAGGGGGAGGGAGGGAGAGGAGAGAGGGGAGGAGAGGGGGAGGGAGAGGGAGAGGGGGAGTGAGGGAGAGGTGGAGAGAGAGGGAGGGAGGGAGAGGAAGAGATTGGGAGGGAGAGGAGGAGAGGGAGGGAGAGAGGAGAGAGGGAGGGAGAGGAGAGAGGGAGGGAGAGGAGGAGAGGGAGGGAGAGGTGGGAGAGAGATAGAGAGAGAGGTGGGTGAGAGAGGGGGAGGGAGGAAGAGGGAGAGGGAGGAAGAGGGAGAGGGAGGGAGAGGGAGAGGGAGAGGGGGAGGGGGAGGGGGAGGGAGAGGGAGAGGGGGAGGGGGAGGAGAGGGAGAGGGGGAGAGGGAGGGAGAGGGGGAGGGGGAGGGGAGAGGGGGAGGGAGAGGGGGAGGGGGAGGGGGAGGGAGAGGGGATGGGGAGGGAGAGGGGGAGGGAGAGGGGGAGGGGGAGGGAGAGGTGGGAGGGGGAGGGAGAGGTGGGAGGGGGAGGGAGAGGTGGGAGGGGGAGGGAGTGGTGGGAGGGGAGGGAGAGGTGGGAAGGGGAAGGAGAGGTGGGAGGGGAGGGAGAGGTGGGAGGGGGAGGGAGAGGTGGGAGGGGGAGGGAGAGGTGGGAGGGGGAGGGAGAGGTGGGAGGGGGAGGGCGAAGTGGGAGGGGGAGGGGGAGGTGGGAGGGAGAGGGAGAGGGAGAGGTGGGAGGGAGAGGGAGAGTTGGGAGGGAGAGGGGGAGGTGGGAGGGAGAGGGGGAGGTGGGAGAGAGAGGGAGAGGTGGGAGGGAGAGGTGTTAGGTAGAGGGAGAGGGAGAGGGATAGGTGGGAGGGAGAGGGAGAGGGAGAGGTGGGAGGGGGAGGGAGAGGTGGGAGGGAGAGGTGGGAGAGGGAGGGAGAGGTGGGAGGGGGAGGGAGAGGTGGGAGTGGGAGGGAGAGGTGGGAGGGGGAGGGAGAGGTGGGAGGGAGAGGTGGGAGGGAGAGGTGGGAGGGAGAGGTGGGAGGGAGAGGGAGAGGTGGGAGGGGGAGGGAGATGTGGGAGGGAGAGGTGGGAGGGAGAGGTGGGAGGGGGAGGTGGGAGGGGGAGGTGGGTGGGGGAGGGAGAGTTGGGAGGGGGAGGTGGGAGGGAGAGTTGGGAGGGGGAGGTGGGAGGGAGAGGTGGGAGGGGGAGGTGGGAGGGGGAGGGAGAGGTGGGAGGGGGAGATGGGAGGGAGAGGTGGGAGGGAGAGGTGGGAGGGAGAGGTGGGAGGGGAGTTGGGAGGGAGAGGTGGGAGGGGAGTTGGGAGGGAGAGGCGGGAGGGGGAGGGAGAGGCGGGAGGGGGAGGGAGAGTTGGGAGGGGAGTTGGGAGGGAGAGGTGGGAGGGGAGTTGGGAGGGAGAGGCGGTGGGAGGGACAGATCGGGGCGCGGGGGGGGGGAGCCGCTCTCACATTGTCGTGACTCAGTAGGACCCCTTTAATGGCGCCGGTGGGCCCCGCGGAGAAGGTCACAGCGCAGCACTGGTTGGGTTTCTGGGACGCAATGACATCATTCAGATGGGAATCTGGGACCTCCGACCCCAGGCGGATAAACTCCTCCCACTGCGAGAGAGTGAGAGGGGGAGAGAACGTGTGAGGGGAGGCAGGGAGAGGGGAAGAGAGTGAGAGGGGGCGAGAACGTGTGAGGGGAGGCAGGGAGTGGGGAAGAGAGTGTGAGGGGAGGCAGGGAGTGGGGAAGAGAGTGTGAGGGGAGGCTGGGAGTGGGGAAGAGATGTATGAGAGTGTGAGAGGGGGAGAGAACGTGTGAGGGGAGGCAGGGAGTGGGGAAGAGTGTGAGAGGAGGCGAGAACGTGTGAGGGGAAGCAGGGAGTGGGGGAGAGAGTGCGAAAGAGGGCGAGAACGTGTGAGAGGAGGCAGGGAGTGGGGAAGAGAGGGGGCGAGAACATGTGAGGGGAGGCAGGGAGTGGGGAAGAGTGTGAGAGGGGGCGAGAACGTGTGAGGGGAGGCAGGGAGTGGGGGAGAGAGTGCGAGAGGAGGGCGAGAATGTATGAGAGGAAGCAGGGAGTGGGGGAGAGAGTGCGAGAGGGGGCGAGAACATGTGAGGGGAGGCAGGGAGTGGGGGAGAGAGTGCGAGAGGAGGGCGAGAATGTGTGACGGGAAGCAGGGAGTGGGGGAGAGAGTGCGAGAGGGGGCGAGAACATGTGAGGGGAGGCAGGGAGTGGGGAAGAGAGGGGGCGAGAACGTGTGAGGGGAGGCAGGGAGTGGGGGAGAGTGTGAGAGGGGAGGCAGGGAGTGGGGAAGAGTGTGAGAGGGGGGTGAGAACGTGTGAGGGGAGGCAGGAGTGGGAAAGAGTGTGTGAGGGGGCGAGAACGTGTGAGGGGAGGCAGGGAGTGGGGAAGAGAGGGGAGCGAGTACGTGTGAGGGGAGGCAAGGAGTGGGGAAGAGTGTGTGAGGGGGGCGAGAACGTGAGAGGGGAGGCAGGGAGTGGGGAAGAGAGCGGCGAGAACGTGTGAGGGGAGGCAGGGAGTGGGGAACAGAGGGAGGCGAGAACGTGTGAGGGGAGGCAGGGAGTTCGGAAGAGAGGGAGGCGAGAACGTGTGAGGGGAGGCAGGGAGTGGGGAAGAGTGTGAGAGGGAGGCGAGAACGTGTGAGGGGAGGCAGGGAGAGGGGAAGAGTGTGAGAGGTGCGAGGACGTGTGAGGGGAGGCAGGGAGTGGGGAAGAATGTGAGAGGTGCGAGAACGTGTGAGGGGAGGCAGGGAGAGGGGAAGAGAGGTGTGAGAGGGGGCGAGAACGTGTGAGGGGAGGCAGGGAGTGGGGAAGAGTGTGAGAGGGGGCGAGAACGTGTGAGGGGAGGCAGGGAGTGGGGAAGAGTGTGAGAGGGGAGGCAGGGAGTGGGGAAGAGTGCGAGAGGGGGCGAGAACGTGTGAGGGGAGGCCGGGAGTGGAGAAGAGAGGTGTGAGAACGTGTGAGGGGAGGCAGGGAGTGGGGAAGAGAGGTGTGAGAGTGTGTGAGGGGAGGCAGGGAGTGGGGAAGAGAGGTGAGAGTGTGAGGGGAGGCAGGGAGTGGGGAAGAGTGTGTGAGGGGAGGCAGGGAGTGGGGAAGAGTGCGAGAGGGGGGCGAGAATGTGTGAGGGAAAGCAGGGAGTGGGGAAGAGTGCGAGAGGGGGGCGAGAATGTGTGAGGGGAAGCAGGGAGTGGGGGAGAGAGTGCGAGAGGGGGCGAGAACATGTGAGGTGAGGCAGGGAGTGGGGAAGAGAGTGAGAGGGGGCGAGAACGTGTGAGGGAAGGCAGGGAGTGGGGAAGAGTGTGAGAGTGGAGGCAGGGAGTGTGGAAGAATGTGAGAGGGGGGCAGGGAGTGGGGAAGAGTGTGAGAGGCGGGGCAGGGAGTGGGGAAGAGTGTGAGAGGGGGGCGAGAACGTATAAGGGGAGGCAGGGAGTGGGGAAGAGAGTGAGAGGGGGGGCAGGGAGTGGGGAAGAGTGAGAGAGGGGGCGAGAACGTGTGAGGTGAGGCAGGGAGTGGGGAAGAGTGTGAGAGGGGGGCAAGAACGTGTGAGGGGAGGCAGGGAGTGGGGAAGAGTGTGAGAGGGGGGCAAGAACGTGTGAGGGGAGGCAGGGAGTGGGGAAGAGTGCGAGAGGGGGCAGGGAGTGGGGAAGAGTGTGAGAGGGGGCGAAAACGTGTGAGGGGAGGCAGGGAGTGGAGAAGAGAGGGGAGCGAGAACGTGTGAGGGGAGGCAGGGAGTGGGGAAGAGTGCGAGAGGGGGCAAGAATGTGTGACGGGAGGCAGGGAGTGGGGAACAGAGGGAGGCGAGAATGTGTGAGGGGAGGCAGGGAGTTCGGAAGAGAGGGAGGCGAGAACGTGTGAGGGGAGGCAGGGAGTGGGGAAGAGAGAGGTGCGAGAGTGTGTGAGGGGAGGCAGGGAGTGGGGAAGAGAGTGCACGAGGGGGTGAGAACATGTGAGAGGGGGTGAGAACGTGTGAGGGGAGGCAGGGAGTGGGGAAGAGTGTGAGAGGGGAGGCAGGGAGTGGGGAAGAGTGTGAGAGGTGCAAGAACGTGTGAGGGGAGGCAGGGAGTGGGGAAGAATTTGAGAGGTGCGAGAACGTGTGAGGGGAGGCAGGGAGTGGGGAAGAGAGTGCACGAGGGGGTGAGAACATGTGAGAGGGGGCGAGAACGTGTGAGGGGAGGCAGGGAGTGGGGAAGAGTGTGAGAGGGGAGGAAGGGAGTGGGGAAGAGTGCGAGAGGGGGCGAGAACGTGTGAGGGGAGGCAGGGAGTGGGGAAGCGTGCGAGAGGGGAGGCAGGGAGTGGGGGAGAGTGCGAGAGGGGGGCGAGAACGTGTGAGGGGACGCTGGTAGTAAAGAAGAAGGGTGTGAGAACGTGTGAGGGGAGGCAGGGAGTTGGGAAGAGAGGTGTGAGAGTGTGTGAGGGGAGGCAGGGAGTGGGGAAGAGAGGTGTGAGTGTGAGGGGAGGCAGGGAGTGGGGCAGAGATGTGTGAGTGTGAGAGGGGAGGCAGGGAGTGGGGGAGAGTGCGAGAGGGGGGCGAGAACGTGTGAGGGGAGGCAGGGAGTGGGGAAGAGTGTGAGAGGGGGCGAGACCGTGTGAGGGAAGGCAGGGAGTGGGGAAGAGTGCGAGAGGGGCGACAACGTGTGAGGGGAGGCAGGGAGTGGGGAAGAGAGGGGGGCGAGAACGTGTGAAGGGAGGCAGGGAGTGGGGAAGAGTGTGTGAGGGGGCGAGAACGTGTGAGGGGAGGCAGGGAGTGGAGAAGAGAGAGCGAGAGGGGGCGAGAACGGGTGAGGGGAGGCAGGGAGTGGAGAAGAGAGGGGCGAGAACGTGTGAGGGGAGGCAGGGAGTGGGGAAGAGAGGTGTGAGAGTGTGAGGGGAGGCAGGGAGTGGGGAAGAGAGGTGTGAGAGTGTGTGAGGGGAGGCAGGGAGTGGGGAAGAGAGGTGCGATAGGGGGGCAAGAGAGGTGTGAGCGTGTGAGGGGAGGCAGGGAGAGGGGAAGAGAGGTGTGAGAGGGGGGCAAGAGAGGTGTGAGCGGAGGCAGGGAGAGGGGAAGAGCATGTTCCAGCTGATCAATGAGAGGAGTTGTATCTGCGTGTGCCGTTAGCGTGTGCCGTTAGCGTGTGCTCTTACCATGTAGATCCCAGTTCTTCGATCCTCTAGCTCTCCCTGCCACTGCACTATCGCCTTCACCGGGGGCAGCTTCTCCTGCACCAAAATAGCGCAGTGTCACCCAAATATCACAAGCGCCAGCCAAATACAGAGGGGTGCCAACATGCCAATTATAACTGCACCCCAATACTGTGCAAGGACTCCCTGCAGCACCAGAGAGCAGACACGTATCCGCCGCCCTCCCTGCAGCACCAGAGAGCAGACACGTATCGGCTGCCCTCCCTGCAGCACCAGAGAACAGACACGTATCGGCCGCCCTCCCTGCAGCACCAGAGAACAGACACATATCGGCTGCCCTCCCTGCAGCACCAGAGAACAGACACATATCGGCTGCCCTCCCTGCAGCACCAGAGAACAGACACATATCGGCCGCTCTCCCTGCAGCACCAGAGAACAGACACATATCGGCTGCCCTCCCTGCAGCACCAGAGAGCAGACACGTATCGGCCGCTCTCCCTGCAGCACCAGAGAGCAGACACGTATCGGCTGCCCTCCCTGCAGCACCAGAGAACAGACACGTATCGGCTGCCCTCCCTGCAGCACCAGAGAACAGACACGTATCGGCCGCCCTCCCTGCAGCACCAGAGAATAGACACGTATCGGCCGCTCTCTCTGCAGCTCAAGAGAACAGACACGTATCGGCCGCCCTCCCTGCAGCACCAGAGAACAGACACGTATCGGCTGCCCTCCCTGCAGCACCAGAGAACAGACACGTATCGGCCGCCCTCCCTGCAGCACCAGAGAATAGACACGTATCGGCCGCTCTCCCTGCAGCACCAGAGAGCAGACACGTATCGGCTGCCCTCTCTGCAGCACCAGAGAACAGACACGTATCTGCCGCCCTCTCTGCAGCACCAGAGAGCAGACACGTATCGGCCGCCCTCCCTGCAGCACCAGAGAGCAGACACGTATCGGCCGCCCTCCCTGCAGCACCAGAGAACAGACACATATCGGCCGCTCTCCCTGCAGCACCAGAGAACAGACACGTATCGGCCGCTCTCCCTGCAGCACCAGAGAGCAGACATGTATCGGCCGCCCTCTCTGCAGCACCAGAGAACAGACACGTATCGGCCGCCCTCCCTGCAGCACCAGAGAGCAGACACGTATCGGCCGCCCTCCCTGCAGCACCAGAGAGCAGACACGTATCGGCCGCCCTCTCTGCAGCACCAGAGAACAGACACGTATCGGCCGCCCTCCCTGCAGCACCAGAGAGCAGACACGTATCGGCGCCCTCCCTGCAGCACCAGAGAGCAGACACGTATCGGCCGCCCTCCCTGCAGCACCAGAGAACAGACACATCGGCTGCCCTCTCTGCAGCACCAGAGAGCAGACACGTATCGGCCGCCCTCCCTGCAGCACCAGAGAACTGACACGTACCCTACCTGTACACGATTGTGAGGAGTGAAGGGTTAATCAGGACTAAAATAAAGGTTATAACCGGCTGATTAATCCTTACTCGTGTTGGGAATGAATGGGTTAGCAGTCTCTGCACCACACCACTCTTTTTGCCCTGTCCCAGCCTTTTTAACCCCCATTTGCAGGCTATTCCCGTCCTGCTGTAATGAAAATGAATGCATTGCCTGCTATATTCTGTGGAGACACAAGAGGGAGTAGTGAGCACCGCAGTAAGCACTGATTGAAGACGCGTGGCTGCGGTTAGCAGCCTGTGTAAAGGATGGGTATCCATTTTCTATCGGTTTGACCTGTAACCACAAGTCAATTGGATAAGTGGCTTGCGGTTAAATTGGAAGAGGTTTTACCGATAGAATGTATCCGTGCCTTAACTTGAAAGCCGGAAAATCAATTGGCGTGGGAATTCGGTGAACTTGGTTCCCAGAAGCCGGCATTTCAATTAAGGGGGCTAACTAGAGAACGGAGGCACACAGCACCCTGATTTTTGGTGTGCAAGTGTAAATAAATCATACACGAAGATACATATAAAAATTACAGTGATGGTACACCCAGAACACGAAGTTTGAATAAAGTGTGATAAACTGGTTTTAAAATGTACAGGCAGGAACTGTTTTTTCTATAAGCCCAGGAAAAATCCTCTGGCATGTAACTGTGTTAGGGGTGAATGAGCTGAGGGTATTCCCTCCCTGGCACTTCAAGGGGATACCGCTGAACCGGCGCCCCTCAGTCTGACAGGGATGAGAGACCCCAGAGCACTATAATGTATACATGGTCGGACTCCTGAGAAGTGGCAGATCCCAGACCATTGACACCTTTGGGTCAAACCTCAGACTAAGAGGCGCCAGCAAGAGGGTGTATCCCACAAATGCTAAGTTGCCGGGGTGTCAAGCCGACACATGCGCTTTGGGAACCGGGAAGCCTTTTTGCCCGGTTTTGAAAACTGCGGCAACGCGGCTATTGGTGGGTTAAATATTCTCACAACGGGGATTGGGTGCACATGTTAAAGGTAGCCAGGAATCGCCTATAACTGTGCCTACCGAGCTATCCCCGGTGTGATTCGTAAGATCCATGATGTGACTACGCTTTACGCAAGAGCACAGCGGCAGCCGTTCCGGAAGGCAAGGGGTTAATAACAACGCAACTGCGGATTTACCCCAAACTTCGGAATTCTAGCCCCGGTGACTCCCGAACAAATTCTAACGAATCTCTACGAAATTCTTTGAGGTGGCTAAGATATTAGATCGGCAATTTGCGATCTGGCCACGGGACCTTTAAGACTGCATTTCTTGCGCTTGCAGGCAAAGGACAATCTATTTTGTTCCCTTATCCCAGTAAGTGTGGTTTTAAGTGTATTCTGCAGATGTCGTGTGTTTGTCTAATAAGGAAATAAATCACAATCTATTTTGCTCCTTGTGTTAGAGTACCCAGAAATATAAATGTGTTGAAAAGTTGTGTCCGCCGTGACAACGATACACACAGCCGGCTCTCCCCCCCCCTCCCCCCTCACCGTGACAACGATACACACAGCCGTCTCCCCCCCCCCTCACCTGTACACGATACACACAGCCGTCTCCCTCCCCCCCCCCCTCACCTGAAGGACTTTCCTCATCTGCCTGTGGTCCTGAACCATCAGCACCTGCGCCTCACAGCGAAGCACCACGTCCCGACAGAATGATGGAGAGCAGGAGGGGTCAATCCCAACCGCCAGACCACTGAGACAAAGAGGGAAGAGACGGTGTTATTTCTCCCAGTCCCCCGTGGCAGCCCACGCCCTATGTATGGGAGGGAAGAGACAGTGTTATTTCTCCCAGTCCCCCCGTGGCAGCCCACGCTCTATGTATGGGAGGGAAGAGACGGTGTTATTTCTCCCAGTCCCCCCAGTGGCAGCCCACGCTCTATGTATGGGAGAGAAGAGACGGTGTTATTTCTCCTAGTCCCCCCGTGGCAGCCCACGCTCTATGTATGGGAGGGTGAGACAGTGTTATTTCTACCAGTCCCCCGTGGCAGCACACGCTCTATGTATGGGAGGGAAGAGACTGTTATTTCTCCCAGTCCCCCCGTGGCAGCCCACGCTCTATGTATGGGAGGGAAGAGACGGTGTTATTTCTCCCAGTCCCCCCGTGGCAGCACACGCTCTATGTATGGGAGGGAAGAGACAGTGTTATTTCTCCCAGTCCCCCCGTGGCAGCCCACGCTCTATGTATGGGAGGGAAGAGACGTGGTATTTCTCCCAGTCCCCCCGTGGCAGCACATGCTCTATGTATGGGAGGGAAGAGACGGTGTTATTTCTCCCAGTCCCCCCGTGGCAGCACATGCTCTATGTATGGGAGGGAAGAGACGGTGGTATTTCTCCCAGTCCCCTCGTGGCAGCCCACGCTCTATGTATGGGAGGGAAGAGACGGTGTTATTTCTCCCAGCCCCCCCGTGGCAGCCCACACTCTATGTATGGGAGGGAAGAGACGGTGTTATTTCTCCCAGCCCCCCCGTGGCAGCAAACGCTCTATGTATGGGAGGGAAGAGACCGTGTTATTTCTCCCAGTCCCCCCGTGGCAGCCAACGCTCTATGTATGGGAGGGAAGAGACGGTGTTATTTCTCCTAGTCCCCCCGTGGCAGCCCACGTCCTATGTATGGGAGGGAAGAGACGGTGTTATTTCTCCCAGCCCCCCCGTGGCAGCCCACGCTCTATGTATGGGAGGGAAGAGACGGTGTTATTTCTCCTAGTCCCCCCGTGGCAGACCACGCTCTATGTATGGGAGGGAAGAGACAGTGTTATTTCTCCCAGTCCCCCCGTGGCAGCCCACGCTCTATGTATGTGAGGGAAGAGACAGTGTTATTTCTCCCAGTCCCCCCGTGGCAGCCCACGCTCTATGTATGGGAGGGAAGAGACGATGTTATTTCTCCCAGTCCCCCCGTGGCAGCCCACGCTCTATGGGAGGGAAGAGACGGTGTTATTTCTCCCAGCCCCCCCCCCCCGTGGCAGCCCACGCTCTATGTATGGGAGGGAAGAGACGGTGATATTTCTCCTAGTCCCCCCGTGGCAGACCACGCTCTATGTATGGGAGGGAAGAGACAGTGTTATTTCTCCCAGTCCCCCCGTGGCAGCCCACGCTCTATGTATGGGAGGGAAGAGACGGTGTTATTTCTCCCAGTCCCCCCGTGGCAGCACACGCTCTATCGGAGGGAAGAGACAGTGTTATTTCTCCTAGTCCCCCCGTGGCAGCCCACGCTCTATGGGAGGGAAGAGACGGTGTTATTTCTCCTAGTCCCCCCGTGGCAGCACACGCTCTATGGGAGGGAAGAGACGGTGTTATTTCTCCTAGTCCCCCCGTGGCAGCCCACGCTCTATGTATGGGAGGGAAGAGACGGTGTTATTTCTCCTAGTCCCCCCGTAGCAGCACACGCTCTATGGGAGGGAAGAGACTGTGTTTTTTCTCCCAGTCCCCCCGTGGCCGCCCACGCTCTATGGGAGGGAAGAGACGGTGTTATTTCTCCTAGTCCCCCCGTGGCAGCCCACGCTCTATGTATGGGAGGGAAGAGACGGTGTTATTTCTCCCAGTCCCCCCGTGGCAGCACACGCTCTATGTATGGGAGGGAAGAGACGGTGTTATTTCTCCCAGTCCCCCCGTGGCAGCCCACGCTCTATGTATGGGAGGGAAGAGACAGTGTTATTTCTCCCAGTCCCCCCGTGGCAGAACACGCTCTATGTATGGGAGGGAAGAGACTGTGTTATTTCTCCCAGTCCCCCAGTGGCAGCCCACGCTCTATGTATGGGAGGGAAGAGACGGTGTTATTTCTCCTAGTCCCCCCGTGGCAGCCCACGCTCTATGTATGGGAGGGAAGAGACAGTGTTATTTCTCCCAGTCCACCCGTGGCAGCCCACGCTCTATGTATGGGAAGGAAGAGACGGTGTTATTTCTCCCAGTCCCCCAGTGGCAGCCCACGCTCTATGTATGGGAGGGAAGAGACAGTGTTATTTCTCCCAGTCCCCCCGTGGCAGCCCACGCTCTATGGGAGGGAAGAGACTGTGTTATTTCTCCTAGTCCCCCCGTGGCAGCACACGCTCTATGGGAGGGAAGAGACAGTGTTATTTCTCCCAGTCCCCCCGTGGCAGCCCACGCTCTATGGGAGGGAAGAGACTGTGTTATTTCTCCCAGTCCCCCCGTGGCAGCACACGCTCTATGGGAGGGAAGAGACGGTGTTATTTCTCCTAGTCCCCCCGTGGCAGCCCACGCTCTATGGGAGGGAAGAGACGGTGTTATTTCTCCTAGTCCCCCCGTGGCAGCACACGCTCTATGGGAGGGAAGAGACTGTGTTATTTCTCCCAGTCCCCCCGTGGCCGCCCACGCTCTATGGGAGGGAAGAGACGGTGTTATTTCTCCCAGTCCCCCCGTGGCAGCCCACGCTCTATGTATGGAAGGGAAGAGACGGTGTTTTTTCTCCCAGTCCCCCATGGCAGCCCACGCTCTATGTATGGAAGGGAAGAGACGGTGTTTTTTCTCCCAGTCCCCCCGTGGCAGCCCACGCTCTATGTATGGGAGGGAAGAGACAGTGTTATTTCTCCTAGTCCCCCCGTGGCAGCCCACGCCCTATGTATGGGAGGGAAGAGACTGTTATTTCTCCCAGTCCCCCCGTGGCAGCCCATGCCCTATGTATGGGAGGGAAGAGACAGTGTTATTTCTCCCAGTCCCCCCGTGGCAGCACACGCCCTATGTATGGGAGGGAAGAGACGGTGTTATTTCTCCCAGTCCCCCCGTGGCAGCCCACGCTCTATGTATGGGAGGGAAGAGACAGTGTTATTTCTCCCAGTCCCCCCGTGGCAGCCCACGCTCTATGTATGGGAGGGAAGAGACAGTGTTATTTCTCCCAGTCCCCCCGTGGCAGCCCACGCTCTATGTATGGGAGGGAAGAGACAGTGTTATTTCTCCCAGTCCCCCCGTGGCAGCCCACGCTCTATGTATGGGAGGGAAGAGACAGTGTTATTTCTCCCAGTCCCCCCGTGGCAGCCCACGCTCTATGTATGGGAGGGAAGAGACTGTTATTTCTCCCAGTCCCCCCGTGGCAGCCCACGCTCTATGTATGGGAGGGAAGAGACGGTGTTATTTCTCCCAGTCCCCCCGTGGCAGCACACGCTCTATGTATGGGAGGGAAGAGACAGTGTTATTTCTCCCAGTCCCCCCGTGGCAGCCCACGCTCTATGTATGGGAGGGAAGAGACGGTGGTATTTCTCCCAGTCCCCCCGTGGCAGCACATGCTCTATGTATGGGAGGGAAGAGACGGTGTTATTTCTCCCAGTCCCCCCGTGGCAGCACATGCTCTATGTATGGGAGGGAAGAGACGGTGGTATTTCTCCCAGTCCCCTCGTGGCAGCCCACACTCTATGTATGGGAGGGAAGAGACGGTGTTATTTCTCCCAGCCCCCCCGTGGCAGCCCACGCTCTATGTATGGGAGGGAAGAGACGGTGTTATTTCTCCCAGCCCCCCCGTGGCAGCAAACGCTCTATGTATGGGAGGGAAGAGACCGTGTTATTTCTCCCAGTCCCCCCGTGGCAGCCAACGCTCTATGTATGGGAGGGAAGAGACGGTGTTATTTCTCCTAGTCCCCCCGTGGCAGCCCACGTCCTATGTATGGGAGGGAAGAGACGGTGTTATTTCTCCCAGCCCCCCCGTGGCAGCCCACGCTCTATGTATGGGAGGGAAGAGACGGTGTTATTTCTCCTAGTCCCCCCGTGGCAGACCACGCTCTATGTATGGGAGGGAAGAGACAGTGTTATTTCTCCTAGTCCCCCCGTGGCAGCCCACGCTCTATGTATGTGAGGGAAGAGACAGTGTTATTTCTCCCAGTCCCCCCGTGGCAGCCCACGCTCTATGTATGGGAGGGAAGAGACGGTGTTATTTCTCCCAGTCCCCCCGTGGCAGCACACGCTCTATGTATGGGAGGGAAGAGACGGTGTTATTTCTCCTAGTCCCCCCGTGGCAGCCCACGCTCTATGTATGGGAGGGAAGAGACGGTGTTATTTCTCCTAGTCCCCCCGTGGCAGCACACGCTCTATGGGAGGGAAGAGACTGTGTTTTTTCTCCCAGTCCCCCCGTGGCCGCCCACGCTCTATGGGAGGGAAGAGACGGTGTTATTTCTCCTAGTCCCCCCGTGGCAGCCCACGCTCTATGTATGGGAGGGAAGAGACGGTGTTATTTCTCCCAGTCCCCCCGTGGCAGCACATGCTCTATGTATGGGAGGGAAGAGACGGTGTTATTTCTCCCAGTCCCCCCGTGGCAGCCCACGCTCTATGTATGGGAGGGAAGAGACAGTGTTATTTCTCCCAGTCCCCCCGTGGCAGAACACGCTCTATGTATGGGAGGGAAGAGACGGTGTTATTTCTCCCAGTCCCCCAGTGGCAGCCCACGCTCTATGTATGGGAGGGAAGAGACGGTGTTATTTCTCCTAGTCCCCCCGTGGCAGCCCACGCTCTATGTATGGGAGGGAAGAGACAGTGTTATTTCTCCCAGTCCACCCGTGGCAGCCCACGCTCTATGTATGGGAGGGAAGAGACGGTGTTATTTCTCCCAGTCCCCCAGTGGCAGCCCACGCTCTATGTATGGGAGGGAAGAGACGGTGTTATTTCTCCTAGTCCCCCCGTGGCAGCCCACGCTCTATGTATGGGAGGGAAGAGACAGTGTTATTTCTCCCAGTCCACCCGTGGCAGCCCACGCTCTATGTATGGGAGGGAAGAGACGGTGTTATTTCTCCCAGTCCCCCAGTGGCAGCCCACGCTCTATGTATGGGAGGGAAGAGACAGTGTTATTTCTCCCAGTCCCCCCGTGGCAGCCCACGCTCTATGGGAGGGAAGAGACTGTGTTATTTCTCCTAGTCCCCCCGTGGCAGCACACGCTCTATGGGAGGGAAGAGACAGTGTTATTTCTCCCAGTCCCCCCGTGGCAGCCCACGCTCTATGGGAGGGAAGAGACGGTGTTATTTCTCCCAGTCCCCCCGTGGCAGCACACGCTCTATGGGAGGGAAGAGACAGTGTTATTTCTCCTAGTCCCCCCGTGGCAGCCCACGCTCTATGGGAGGGAAGAGACGGTGTTATTTCTCCTAGTCCCCCCGTGGCAGCACACGCTCTATGGGAGGGAAGAGACTGTGTTATTTCTCCCAGTCCCCCCGTGGCCGCCCACGCTCTATGGGAGGGAAGAGACGGTGTTATTTCTCCTAGTCCCCCCGTGGCAGCCCACGCTCTATGTATGGGAGGGAAGAGACAGTGTTATTTCTCCCAGTCCCCCCGTGGCAGCCCACGCTCTATGTATGGAAGGGAAGAGACGGTGTTTTTTCTCCCAGTCCCCCATGGCAGCCCACGCCCTATGTATGGGAGGGAAGAGACTGTTATTTCTCCCAGTCCCCCCGTGGCAGCCCATGCCCTATGTATGGGAGGGAAGAGACAGTGTTATTTCTCCCAGTCCCCCCGTGGCAGCACACGCCCTATGTATGGGAGGGAAGAGACGGTGTTATTTCTCCCAGTCCCCCCGTGGCAGCCCACGCTCTATGTATGGGAGGGAAGAGACAGTGTTATTTCTAACAGTCCCCCCGTGGCAGCCCACGCTCTATGTATGGGAGGGAAGAGACAGTGTTATTTCTCCCAGTCCCCCCGTGGCAGCCCACGCTCTATGTATGGGAGGGAAGAGACAGTGTTATTTCTCCCAGTCCCCCCGTGGCAGCCCACGCTCTATGTATGGGAGGGAAGAGACAGTGTTATTTCTCCCAGTCCCCCCGTGGCAGCCAACGCTCTATGTATTGGAGGGAAGAGACGGTGTTATTTCTCCCAGTCCCCCCGTGGCAGCCCACGCTCTGTGTATGGGAGGGAAGAGACAGTGTTATTTCTCCCAGTCCCCCCGTGGCAGCCCACGCTCTATGTATGGGAGGGAAGAGACAGTGTTATTTCTCCCAGTCCCCCCGTGGCAGCCCACGCTCTGTGTATGGAAGGGAAGAGACGGTGTTATTTCTCCCAGTCCCCCCGTGGCAGCCCACGCTCTATGTATGGGAGGGAAGAGACAGTGTTATTTCTCCCAGTCCCCCCGTGGCAGCCCACGCTCTATGTATGGGAGGGAAGAGACAGTGTTATTTCTCCCAGTCCCCCCGTGGCAGAACACGCTCTATGTATGGGAGGGAAGAGACGGTGTTATTTCTCCCAGTCCCCCAGTGGCAGCCCACGCTCTATGTATGGGAGGGAAGAGACGGTGTTATTTCTCCTAGTCCCCCCGTGGCAGCCCACGCTCTATGTATGGGAGGGAAGAGACAGTGTTATTTCTCCCAGTCCACCCGTGGCAGCCCACGCTCTATGTATGGGAGGGAAGAGACGGTGTTATTTCTCCCAGTCCCCCAGTGGCAGCCCACGCTCTATGTATGGGAGGGAAGAGACAGTGTTATTTCTCCCAGTCCCCCCGTGGCAGCCCACGCTCTATGGGAGGGAAGAGACTGTGTTATTTCTCCTAGTCCCCCCGTGGCAGCACACGCTCTATGGGAGGGAAGAGACAGTGTTATTTCTCCCAGTCCCCCCGTGGCAGCCCACGCTCTGTGTATGGGAGGGAAGAGACAGTGTTATTTCTCCCAGTCCCCCCGTGGCCGCCCACGCTCTATGGGAGGGAAGAGACGGTGTTATTTCTCCTAGTCCCCCCGTGGCAGCCCACGCTCTATGTATGGGAGGGAAGAGACAGTGTTATTTCTCCCAGTCCCCCCGTGGCAGCCCACGCTCTATGTATGGAAGGGAAGAGACGGTGTTTTTTCTCCCAGTCCCCCATGGCAGCCCACGCTCTATGTATGGGAGGGAAGAGACTGTTATTTCTCCCAGTCCCCCCGTGGCAGCCCATGCCCTATGTATGGGAGGGAAGAGACAGTGTTATTTCTCCCAGTCCCCCCGTGGCAGCACACGCCCTATGTATGGGAGGGAAGAGACGGTGTTATTTCTCCCAGTCCCCCCGTGGCAGCCCACGCTCTATGTATGGGAGGGAAGAGACAGTGTTATTTCTAACAGTCCCCCCGTGGCAGCCCACGCTCTATGTATGGGAGGGAAGAGACAGTGTTATTTCTCCCAGTCCCCCCGTGGCAGCCCACGCTCTATGTATGGGAGGGAAGAGACAGTGTTATTTCTCCCAGTCCCCCCGTGGCAGCCCACGCTCTATGTATGGGAGGGAAGAGACAGTGTTATTTCTCCCAGTCCCCCCGTGGCAGCCCACGCTCTATGTATGGGAGGGAAGAGACGGTGTTATTTCTCCCAGTCCCCCCGTGGCAGCCCACGCTCTGTGTATGGGAGGGAAGAGACAGTGTTATTTCTCCCAGTCCCCCCGTGGCAGCACACGCTCTATGTATGGGAGGGAAGAGACGGTGTTATTTCTCCTAGTCCCCCCGTGGCAGCCCACGCTGTATGTATGGGAGGGAAGAGACGGTGTTATTTCTCCCAGTCCCCCCGTGGCAGCCCACGCTCTATGTATGGGAGGGAAGAGACGGTGTTATTTCTCCCAGTCCCCCCGTGGCAGCCCACGCTCTATGTATGGGAGGGAAGAGACGGTGTTATTTCTCCCAGTCCCCCCGTGGCAGCCCACGCTCTATGTATGGGAGGGAAGAGACAGTGTTATTTCTCCCAGTCCCCCCGTGGCAGCCCACGCTCTATGTATGGGAGGGAAGAGACAGTGTTATTTCTCCCAGTCCCCCCGTGGCAGCCCACGCTCTATGTATGGGAGGGAAGAGACGGTGTTATTTCTCCCAGTCCCCCCGTGGCAGCCCACGCTCTATGTATGTATGGGAGGGAAGAGACGGTGTTATTTCTCCCAGTCCCCCCGTGGCAGCACACGCTCTATGTATGGGAGGGAAGAGACAGTGTTATTTCTCCCAGTCCCCCCGTGGCAGCACACGCTCTGTGTATGGGAGGGAAGAGACGGTGTTATTTCTCCTAGTCCCCCCGTGGCCGCCCACGCTCTATGTATGGGAGGGAAGAGACAGTGGTATTTCTCCCAGTCCCCCCGTGGCAGCCCACGCTCTATGTATGGGAGGGAAGAGACGGTGTTATTTCTCCCAGTCCCCCCGTGGCAGCACACGCTCTATGTATGGGAGGGAAGAGACGGTGTTATTTCTCCCAGTCCCCCCGTGGCAGCCCACACTCTATGTATGGGAGGGAAGAGACGGTGTTATTTCTCCTAGTCCCCCCGTGGCAGCCCACGCTCTATGTATGGGAAGGAAGAGACGGTGTTATTTCTCCCAGTCCCCCCGTGGCAGCCCACGCTCTATGTATGGGAGGGAAGAGACGGTGTTATTTCTCCTAGTCCCCCCCCCCGTGGCAGCCCACGCCCTATGTATGGGAGGGAAGAGACGGTGTTATTTCTCCTAGTCCCCCCCCCCCCCCCGTGGCAGCCCACGCTCTATGTATGGGAGGGAAGAGACGGTGTTATTTCTCCTAGTCTCCCCCCCCCCGTGGCAGCCCACGCTCTATGTATGGGAGGGAAGAGACGGTGTTATTTCTCCTAGTCCCCCCCCCCCGTGGCAGCCCACGCTCTAAATATGGGAGGGAAGAGACGGTGTTTTTTCTCCTAGTCCTCCCCCCCGTGGCAGCCCACGCTCTATGTATGGGAGGGAAGAGACAGTGTTATTTCTCCTAGTCCCCCCGTGGCAGCCCACGCTCTATGTATGGGAGGGAAGAGACGGTGTTATTTCTCCCAGTCCCCCCGTGGCAGCACACGCTCTATGTATGGGAGGGAAGAGACGGTGTTATTTCTCCCAGTCCCCCCGTGGCAGCCCACGCTCTATGTATGGGAGGGAAGAGATGGTGTTATTTCTCCTAGTCCCCCCCCCCGTGGCAGCCCACGCCCTATGTATGGGAGGGAAGAGACGGTGTTATTTCTCCTAGTCCCCCCCCCCGTGGCAGCCCACGCTCTATGTATGGGAGGGAAGAGACGGTGTTATTTCTCCTAGTCCCCCCCCCCCCGTGGCAGCCCACGCTCTATGTATGGGAGGGAAGAGACGGTGTTATTTCTCCTAGTCCCCCCCCCCCCCGTGGCAGCCCACGCTCTATGTATGGGAGGGAAGAGACGGTGTTTTTTCTCCTAGTCCTCCCCCCCGTGGCAGCCCACGCTCTATGTATGGGAGGGAAGAGACGGTGTTATTTCTCCTAGTCCCCCCGTGGCAGCCCACGCTCTATGTATGGGAGGGAAGAGACGGTGTTATTTCTCCCAGTCCCCCCGTGGCAGCCCACGCTCTATGTATGGGAAGGAAGAGACAGTTATTTCTCCCAGTCCCTCCATGGCAGCCCACGCCCTATGTATGGGAGGGAAGAGACGGTGTTATTTCTCCCAGTTCCCCCGTGGCAGCCCACGCTCTATGTATGGGAGGGAATTGAAGGTGTTATTTCTCCCAGTCCCTCCGTGGCAGCCCACTCTCTATGTATTGGAGGGAAGAGACAGTGTTATTTCTCCCAGTCCCCCCGTGGCAGCACACGCTCTATGTATGGGAGGGATGAGACGGTGTTATTTCTCCCAGTCCCCCCGTGGCAGCCCACGCTCTATGTATGGGAGGGAAGAGACAGTGTTATTTCTCCCAGTCCCCCCGTGGCAGCACACGCTCTATGTATGGGAGGCAAGAGACGGTGTTATTTCTCCCAGTCCCCCCATGGCAGCCCACGCTCTATGTATGGGAGGGAAGAGACAGTGTTATTTCTCCCAGTCCCCCCGTGGCAGCCCACGCTCTATGTATGGGAGGGAATTGAAGGTGTTATTTCTCCCAGTCCCTCCGTGGCAGCCCACTCTATGTATTGGAGGGAAGAGACAGTGTTATTTCTCCCAGTCCCCCCGTGGCAGCACACGCTCTATCTATGGGAGGGAAGAGACGGTGTTATTTCTCCTAGTCCCCCCCACCCCCCGTGGCAGCCCACGCCCTATGTATGGGAGGGAAGAGACGGTGTTATTTCTCCTAGTCCCCCCCCGTGGCAGCCCACGCTCTATGTATGGGAGGGAAGAGACGGTGTTATTTCTCCTAGTCCCCCCCCCCCCCCGTGGCAGCCCACGCTCTATGTATGGGAGGGAAGAGACAGTGTTATTTCTCCTAGTCCCCCCCCCCCCGTGGCAGCCCACGCTCTATGTATGGGAGGAAAGAGACGGTGTTATTTCTCCTAGTCCCCCCCCCTGTGGCAGCCCACGCTCTATGTATGGGAGGGAAGAGACGGTGTTATTTCTCCTAGTCCCCCCCCCCCGTGGCAGCCCACGCTCTATGTATGGGAGGGAAGAGACGGTGATATTTCTCCTAGTCCCCCCGTGGCAGCCCACGCTCTATGTATGGGAGGGAAGAGACGGTGGTATTTCTCCCAGTCCCCCCGTGGCAGCCCACACTATGTATGGGAGGGAAGAGACGGTGTTATTTCTCCCAGTCCCCCCGTGGCAGCACACGCTCTATGTATGGGAGGGAAGAGACGGTGTTATTTCTCCCAGTCCCTCCGTGGCAGCCCACTCTCTATGTATGGGAGGGAAGAGACTGTGTTATTTCTCCCAGTCCCCCCGTGGCAGCCCACGCTCTATGTATGGGAGGGAAGAGACAGTGTTATTTCTCCCAGTCCCCCGTGGCAGCCCAAGCTCTATGTATGGGAGGGAAGAGACGGTGTTATTTCTCCCAGTCCCCCCGTGGCAGCCCACGCTCTATGTATGGGAGGGAAGAGACAGTGTTATTTCTCCCAGTCCCCCGTGGCAGCCCACGCTCTATGTATGGGAGGGATGAGACAGTGTTATTTCTCCCAGTCCCCCCGTGGCAGCCCACGCTCTATGTATGCGAGGGAAGAGACGGTGTTATTTCTCCCAGTCCCCCCGTGGCAGCCCACGCTCTATGTATGGGAGGGAAGAGACATGTTATTTCTCCCAGTCCCCCCGTGGCAGCACATGCTCTATGTATGGGAGGGAAGAGACATGTTATTTCTCCCAGTCCCCCCGTGGCAGCACATGCTCTATGTATGGGAGGGAAGAGACATGTTATTTCTCCCAGTCCCCCCGTGGCAGCCCACTCTCTATGTATGGGAGGGAAGAGACTGTGTTATTTCTCCTAGTCCCCCCCCCGTGGCAGCCCACGCCCTATGTATGGGAGGGAAGAGACGGTGTTATTTCTCCTAGTCCCCCTCCCGTGGCAGCCCACGCTCTATGTATGGGAGGGAAGAGACGGTGTTATTTCTCCTAGTCCCCCCCCCCCCCCGTGGCAGCCCACGCTCTATATATGGGAGGGAAGAGACGGTGTCATTTCTCCTAGTCCCCCTCCCCTGTGGCAGCCCACGCTCTATGTATGGAAGGGAAGAGACGGTGTTATTTCTCCTAGTCCCCCTGTGGCAGCCCACGCTCTATGTATGGGAGGGAAGAGACGGTGTTATTTCTCCTAGTCCCCCCGTGGCAGCCCACGCTCTATATATGGGGGGGAAGAGACGGTGTTATTTCTCCTAGTCCCCCCGTGGCAGCCCACGCTCTATGTATGGGAGGGAAGAGACGGTGTTATTTCTCCTAGTCCCCCCGTGGCAGCCCACGCTCTATGTATGGGAGGGAAGAGACGGTGTTATTTCTCCTAGTCCCCCCCCCCCCGTGGCAGCCCACGCTCTATGTATGGGAGGGAAGAGACGGTGTTATTTCTCCTAGTCCCCCCGTGGCAGCCCACGCTCTATGTATGGGAGGGAAGAGACGGTGTTATTTCTCCCAGTCCCCCCGTGGCAGCACAAGCTCTATGTATGGGAGGGAAGAGACTGTGTTATTTCTCCCAGTCCCCCCGTGGCAGCCCACGCTCTATGTATGGGAGGGAAGAGACTGTGTTATTTCTCCCAGTCCCCCCATGGCAGCCCACGCTCTATGTATGGGAGGGAAGAGACAGTGTTATTTCTCCCAGTCCCCCCGTGGCAGCCCACGCTCTATGTATGGAAGGGAAGAGACGGTGTTTTTTCTCCTAGTCCCCCCGTGGCAGCCCATGCTCTATGTATGGGAGGGAAGAGACGGTGTTATTTCTCCTAGTCCCCCCCCCCCCCCGTGGCAGCCCACGCTCTATGTATGGGAGGGAAGAGACGGTGTTATTTCTCCTAGACCCCCTGTGGCAGCCCACGCTCTATGTATGGGAGGGAAGAGACGGTGTTATTTCTCCTAGTCCCCCCGTGGCAGCCCACGCTCTATGTATGGGGGGGAAGAGACGGTGTTATTTCTCCTAGTCCCCCCGTGGCAGCCCACGCTCTATGTATGGGAGGGAAGAGACTGTGTTATTTCTCCTAGTCCCCCCGTGGCAGCCCACGCTCTATGTATGGGAGGGAAGAGACTGTGTTATTTCTCCTAGTCCCCCCCCCCCCCGTGGCAGCCCACGCTCTATGTATGGGAGGGAAGAGACGGTGTTTTTTCTCCTAGTCCTCCCCCCCGTGGCAGCCCACGCTCTATGTATGGGAGGGAAGAGACGGTGTTATTTCTCCTAGTCCCCCCGTGGCAGCCCACGCTCTATGTATGGGAGGGAAGAGACGGTGTTATTTCTCCCAGTCCCCCCGTGGCAGCCCACGCTCTATGTATGGGAAGGAAGAGACAGTTATTTCTCCCAGTCCCTCCATGGCAGCCCACGCCCTATGTATGGGAGGGAAGAGACGGTGTTATTTCTCCCAGTTCCCCCGTGGCAGCCCACGCTCTATGTATGGGAGGGAATTGAAGGTGTTATTTCTCCCAGTCCCTCCGTGGCAGCCCACTCTCTATGTATTGGAGGGAAGAGACAGTGTTATTTCTCCCAGTCCCCCCGTGGCAGCACACGCTCTATGTATGGGAGGGATGAGACGGTGTTATTTCTCCCAGTCCCCCCGTGGCAGCCCACGCTCTATGTATGGGAGGGAAGAGACAGTGTTATTTCTCCCAGTCCCCCCGTGGCAGCACACGCTCTATGTATGGGAGGCAAGAGACGGTGTTATTTCTCCCAGTCCCCCCATGGCAGCCCACGCTCTATGTATGGGAGGGAAGAGACAGTGTTATTTCTCCCAGTCCCCCCGTGGCAGCCCACGCTCTATGTATGGGAGGGAATTGAAGGTGTTATTTCTCCCAGTCCCTCCGTGGCAGCCCACTCTATGTATTGGAGGGAAGAGACAGTGTTATTTCTCCCAGTCCCCCCGTGGCAGCACACGCTCTATCTATGGGAGGGAAGAGACGGTGTTATTTCTCCTAGTCCCCCCCACCCCCCGTGGCAGCCCACGCCCTATGTATGGGAGGGAAGAGACGGTGTTATTTCTCCTAGTCCCCCCCCGTGGCAGCCCACGCTCTATGTATGGGAGGGAAGAGACGGTGTTATTTCTCCTAGTCCCCCCCCCCCCGTGGCAGCCCATGCTCTATGTATGGGAGGGAAGAGACAGTGTTATTTCTCCTAGTCCCCCCCCCCCCGTGGCAGCCCACGCTCTATGTATGGGAGGAAAGAGACGGTGTTATTTCTCCTAGTCCCCCCCCCTGTGGCAGCCCACGCTCTATGTATGGGAGGGAAGAGACGGTGTTATTTCTCCTAGTCCCCCCCCCCCGTGGCAGCCCACGCTCTATGTATGGGAGGGAAGAGACGGTGATATTTCTCCTAGTCCCCCCGTGGCAGCCCACGCTCTATGTATGGGAGGGAAGAGACGGTGGTATTTCTCCCAGTCCCCCCGTGGCAGCCCACACTATGTATGGGAGGGAAGAGACGGTGTTATTTCTCCCAGTCCCCCCGTGGCAGCACACGCTCTATGTATGGGAGGGAAGAGACGGTGTTATTTCTCCCAGTCCCTCCGTGGCAGCCCACTCTCTATGTATGGGAGGGAAGAGACGGTGTTATTTCTCCCAGTCCCCCCGTGGCAGCCCACGCTCTATGTATGGGAGGGAAGAGACAGTGTTATTTCTCCCAGTCCCCCGTGGCAGCCCAAGCTCTATGTATGGGAGGGAAGAGACGGTGTTATTTCTCCCAGTCCCCCCGTGGCAGCCCACGCTCTATGTATGGGAGGGAAGAGACAGTGTTATTTCTCCCAGTCCCCCGTGGCAGCCCACGCTCTATGTATGGGAGGGATGAGACAGTGTTATTTCTCCCAGTCCCCCCGTGGCAGCCCACGCTCTATGTATGCGAGGGAAGAGACGGTGTTATTTCTCCCAGTCCCCCCGTGGCAGCCCACGCCCTATGTATGGGAGGGAAGAGACGGTGTTATTTCTCCCAGTCCCCCCGTGGCAGCACATGCTCTATGTATGGGAGGGAAGAGACATGTTATTTCTCCCAGTCCCCCCGTGGCAGCACATGCTCTATGTATGGGAGGGAAGAGACATGTTATTTCTCCCAGTCCCCCCGTGGCAGCACATGCTCTATGTATGGGAGGGAAGAGACATGTTATTTCTCCCAGTCCCCCCGTGGCAGCCCACTCTCTATGTATGGGAGGGAAGAGACTGTGTTATTTCTCCTAGTCCCCCCCCCGTGGCAGCCCACGCCCTATGTATGGGAGGGAAGAGACGGTGTTATTTCTCCTAGTCCCCCTCCCGTGGCAGCCCACGCTCTATGTATGGGAGGGAAGAGACGGTGTTATTTCTCCTAGTCCCCCCCCCCCCCCGTGGCAGCCCACGCTCTATATATGGGAGGGAAGAGACGGTGTCATTTCTCCTAGTCCCCCTCCCCTGTGGCAGCCCACGCTCTATGTATGGAAGGGAAGAGACGGTGTTATTTCTCCTAGTCCCCCTGTGGCAGCCCACGCTCTATGTATGGGAGGGAAGAGACGGTGTTATTTCTCCTAGTCCCCCCGTGGCAGCCCACGCTCTATATATGGGGGGGAAGAGACGGTGTTATTTCTCCTAGTCCCCCCGTGGCAGCCCACGCTCTATGTATGGGAGGGAAGAGACGGTGTTATTTCTCCTAGTCCCCCCGTGGCAGCCCACGCTCTATGTATGGGAGGGAAGAGACGGTGTTATTTCTCCTAGTCCCCCCCCCCCCGTGGCAGCCCACGCTCTATGTATGGGAGGGAAGAGACGGTGTTATTTCTCCTAGTCCCCCCGTGGCAGCCCACGCTCTATGTATGGGAGGGAAGAGACGGTGTTATTTCTCCCAGTCCCCCCGTGGCAGCACAAGCTCTATGTATGGGAGGGAAGAGACTGTGTTATTTCTCCCAGTCCCCCCGTGGCAGCCCACGCTCTATGTATGGGAGGGAAGAGACTGTGTTATTTCTCCCAGTCCCCCCATGGCAGCCAACGCTCTATGTATGGGAGGGAAGAGACAGTGTTATTTCTCCCAGTCCCCCCGTGGCAGCCCACGCTCTATGTATGGAAGGGAAGAGACGGTGTTTTTTCTCCTAGTCCCCCCGTGGCAGCCCATGCTCTATGTATGGGAGGGAAGAGACGGTGTTATTTCTCCTAGTCCCCCCCCCCCCCCGTGGCAGCCCACGCTCTATGTATGGGAGGGAAGAGACGGTGTTATTTCTCCTAGTCCCCCTGTGGCAGCCCACGCTCTATGTATGGGAGGGAAGAGACGGTGTTATTTCTCCTAGTCCCCCCGTGGCAGCCCACGCTCTATGTATGGGGGGGAAGAGACGGTGTTATTTCTCCTAGTCCCCCCGTGGCAGCCCACGCTCTATGTATGGGAGGGAAGAGACTGTGTTATTTCTCCTAGTCCCCCCGTGGCAGCCCACGCTCTATGTATGGGAGGGAAGAGACTGTGTTATTTCTCCCAGTCCCCCCGTGGCAGCCCACGCTCTATGTATGGAAGGGAAGAGACGGTGTTTTTTCTCCTAGTCCCCCCGTGGCAGCCCACGCTCTATGTATGGGAGGGAAGAGACGGTGTCATTTCTCCTAGTCCCCCCCCCTGTGGCAGCCCACGCTCTATGTATGGGAGGGAAGAGACGGTGTTATTTCTCCTAGTCCCCCCCCCCCCCTGTGGCAGCCCACGCTCTATGTATGGGAGGGAAGAGACGGTGTTATTTCTCCTAGTCCCCCCCCCCCCCGTGGCAGCCCACGCTCTATATATGGGAGGGAAGAGACGGTGTCATTTCTCCTAGTCCCCCTCCCCTGTGGCAGCCCACGCTCTATGTATGGGAGGGAAGAGACGGTGTTATTTCTCCTAGTCCCCCCCCCCCCCCCCGTGGCAGCCCACGCTCTATGTATGGAAGGGAAGAGACGGTGTTATTTCTCCTAGTCCCCCTGTGGCAGCCCACGCTCTATGTATGGGAGGGAAGAGACGGTGTTATTTCTCCTAGTCCCCCCGTGGCAGCCCACGCTCTATATATGGGGGGGAAGAGACGGTGTTATTTCTCCTAGTCCCCCCGTGGCAGCCCACGCTCTATGTATGGGAGGGAAGAGACGGTGTTATTTCTCCTAGTCCCCCCGTGGCAGCCCACGCTCTATGTATGGGAGGGAAGAGACGGTGTTATTTCTCCTAGTCCCCCCCCCCCCGTGGCAGCCCACGCTCTATGTATGGGAGGGAAGAGACGGTGTTATTTCTCCTAGTCCCCCCGTGGCAGCCCACGCTCTATGTATGGAAGGGAAGAGACGGTGTTATTTCTCCCAGTCCCCCCGTGGCAGCCCACGCTCTATGTATGGGAGGGAAGAGACGGTGTTATTTCTCCTAGTCCCCCTGTGGCAGCCCACGCTCTATGTATGGGAGGGAAGAGACGGTGTTATTTCTCCTAGTCCCCCTGTGGCAGCCCACGCTCTATGTATGGGAGGGAAGAGACGGTGTTATTTCTTCTAGTCCCCCCGTGGCAGCACACGCTCTATGTATGGGAGGGAAGAGACTGTGTTATTTCTCCCAGTCCCCCCGTGGCAGCCCACGCTCTATGTATGGGAGGGAAGAGACTGTGTTATTTCTCCCAGTCCCCCCATGGCAGCCCACGCTCTATGTATGGGAGGGAAGAGACAGTGTTATTTCTCCCAGTCCCCCCGTGGCAGCCCACGCTCTATGTATGGAAGGGAAGAGACGGTGTTTTTTCTCCTAGTCCCCCCGTGGCAGCCCATGCTCTATGTATGGGAGGGAAGAGACGGTGTTATTTCTCCTAGTCCCCCCCCCCCCGTGGCAGCCCACGCTCTATGTATGGGAGGGAAGAGACGGTGTTATTTCTCCTAGTCCCCCTGTGGCAGCCCACGCTCTATGTATGGGAGGGAAGAGACGGTGTTATTTCTCCTAGTCCCCCCGTGGCAGCCCACGCTCTATGTATGGGGGGGAAGAGACGGTGTTATTTCTCCTAGTCCCCCCGTGGCAGCCCACGCTCTATGTATGGGAGGGAAGAGACTGTGTTATTTCTCCTAGTCCCCCCGTGGCAGCCCACGCTCTATGTATGGGAGGGAAGAGACTGTGTTATTTCTCCCAGTCCCCCCGTGGCAGCCCACGCTCTATGTATGGAAGGGAAGAGACGGTGTTTTTTCTCCTAGTCCCCCCGTGGCAGCCCACGCTCTATGTATGGGAGGGAAGAGACGGTGTCATTTCTCCTAGTCCCCCCCCCTGTGGCAGCCCACGCTCTATGTATGGGAGGGAAGAGACGGTGTTATTTCTCCTAGTCCCCCCCCCCCCCTGTGGCAGCCCACGCTCTATGTATGGGAGGGAAGAGACAGTGTTATTTCTCCCAGTCCCCCTGTGGCAGCCCACGCTCTATGTATGGGAGGGAAGAGACGGTGTTATTTCTCCTAGTCCCCCTGTGGCAGCCCACGCTCTATGTATGGGAGGGAAGAGACGGTGTTATTTCTCCTAGTCCCCCCGTGGCAGCCCACGCTCTATGTATGGGAGGGAAGAGACTGTGTTATTTCTCCCAGTCCCCCCGTGGCAGCACACGCTCTATGTATGGGAGGGAAGAGACTGTTATTTCTCCCAGTCCCCCCGTGGCAGCCCATGCTCTATGGGAGGGAAGAGACGGTGTTATTTCTCCTTGTCCCCCCGTGGCAGCCCACGCTCTATGGGAGGGAAGAGACGGTGTTATTTCTCCCAGTCCCCCCGTGGCAGCACACGCTCTATGTATGGGAGGGAAGAGACAGTGTTATTTCTCCCAGTCCCCCGTGGCAGCCCACGCTCTATGGGAGAGAAGAGACGGTGTTATTTCTCCCAGCCCCCCCGTGGCAGCACACGCTCTGTGTATGGGAGGGAAGAGACAGTGTTATTTCTCCCAGTCCCCCCGTGGCAGCCCACGCTCTATGTATGGGAGGGAAGAGACGGTGTTATTTCTCCCAGTCCCCCCGTGGCAGCACACGCTCTGTGTATGGGAGGGAAGAGACGGTGTTATTTCTCCCAGTCCCCCGTGGCAGCCCACGCTCTATGTATGGGAGGGAAGAGACGGTGGTATTTCTCCCAGTCCCCCCGTGGCAGCCCACGCTCTGTGTATGGGAGGGAAGAGACAGTGTTATTTCTCCCAGTCCCCCGTGGCAGCCCACGCTCTATGTATGGGAGGGAAGAGACAGTGTTATTTCTCCCAGTCCCCCCGTGGCAGCCCACGCTCTATGTATGGGAGGGAAGAGACAGTGTTATTTCTCCTAGTCCCCCCGTGGCAGCCCACGCTCTATGTATGGGAGGGAAGAGACGGTGTTATTTCTCCCAGTCCCCCCGTGGCAGCCCACGCTCTATGTATGGGAGGGAAGAGACAGTGTTATTTTTCCTAGTCCCCCCGTGGCAGCACAAGCTCTATGTATGGGAGGGAAGAGACGGTGGTATTTCTCCTAGTCCCCCCGTGGCAGCCCACGCCCTATGTATGGGAGGGAAGAGACGCTGTTATTTCTCCCAGTCCCCCCGTGGCAGCCCACGCTCTATGTATGGGAGGGAAGAGACAGTGTTATTTTTCCTAGTCCCCCCGTGGCAGCACAAGCTCTATGTATGGGAGGGAAGAGACAGTGTTATTTCTCCCAGTCCCCCCGTGGCAGCCCACGCTCTATGTATGGGAGGGAAGAGACGGTGGTATTTCTCCCAGTCCCCCCGTGGCAGCACAAGCTCTATGTATGGGAGGGAAGAGACGGTGTTATTTCTCCTAGTCCCCCCGTGGCAGCCCACGCTCTATGTATGGAAGGGAAGAGACAGTGTTATTTCTCCCAGTCCCACCGTGGCAGCCCACGCTCTATGTATGGGAGGGAAGAGACTGTGTTATTTCTCCCAGTCCCCCCGTGGCAGCCCACGCTCTATGTATGGGAGGGAAGAGACGGTGTTATTTCTCCCAGTCCCCCCGTGGCAGCCCACGCTCTATGTATGGGAGGGAAGAGACAGTGTTATTTCTCCCAGTCCCCCCGTGGCAGCCCACGCTCTATGTATGGGAGGGAAGAGACGGTGTTATTTCTCCTAGTCCCCCCCGTGGCAGCCCACGCCCTATGTATGGGAGGGAAGAGACAGTGTTATTTCTCCCAGTCCCCACGTGGCAGCCCACGCTCTATGTATGGGAGGGAAGAGACGGTGTTATTTCTCCTAGTCCCCCCGTGGCAGCCCACGCTCTATGTATGGGAGGGAAGAGACAGTGTTATTTCTCCTAGTCCCCCCGTGGCAGCCCACGCCCTATGTATGGGAGGGAAGAGACTGTTATTTCTCCCAGCCCCCCCGTGGCAGCCCATGCTCTATGGGAGGGAAGAGACTGTGTTATTTCTCCTAGTCCCCCCGTGGCAGCCCACGCTCTATGTATGGGAGGGAAGAGACGGTGTTATTTCTCCCAGTCCCCCCGTGGCAGCCCACGCTCTATGTATGGGAGGGAAGAGACGGTGTTATTTCTCCTAGTCCCCCCGTGGCAGCCCACGATCTATGTATGGGAGGGAAGAACAGTGTTATTTCTACCAGTCCCCCCGTGGCAGCCCACGCTCTATGTATGGGAGGGAAGAGACAGTGTTATTTCTCCCAGTCCCCCTGTGGCAGCCCACGCTCTATGTATGGGAGGGAAGAGACGGTGTTATTTCTCCTAGTCCCCCCCGTGGCAGCCCACGCCCTATGTATGGGAGGGAAGAGACAGTGTTATTTCTCCCAGTCCCCACGTGGCAGCCCACGCTCTATGTATGGGAGGGAAGAGACGGTGTTATTTCTCCTAGTCCCCCCGTGGCAGCCCACACTCTATGTATGGGAGGGAAGAGACGGTGTTATTTCTCCTAGTCCCCCCGTGGCAGCCCACGCTCTATGTATGGGAGGGAAGAGACAGTGTTATTTCTCCCAGTCCCCCCGTGGCAGCCCACGCTCTATGTATGGGAGGGAAGAGACGGTGTTATTTCTCCTAGTCCCCCCCCGTGGCAGCCCACGACCTATGTATGGGAGGGAAGAGACAGTGTTATTTCTCCCAGTCCCCACGTGGCAGCCCACGCTCTATGTATGGGTGGGAAGAGACGGTGTTATTTCTCCTAGTCCCCCCGTGGCAGCCCACGCTCTATGTATGGGAGGGAAGAGACTGTGTTATTTCTCCCAGTCCCCCCGTGGCAGCACATGCTCTATGAGAGGGAAGAGACGGTGTTATTTCTCCTAGTCCCCCCGTGGCAGCCCACGCTCTATGTATGGGAGGGAAGAGACGGTGTTATTTCTCCTAGTCCCCCGTGGCAGCCCACGCCCTATGTATGGGAGGGAAGAGACGGTGTTATTTCTCCCAGTCCCCCCGTGGCAGCCCATGCTCTATGGGAGGGAAGAGACGGTGTTATTTCTCCTAGTCCCCCCGTGGCAGCCCACGCTCTATGTATGGGAGGGAAGAACAGTGTTATTTCTACCAGTCCCCCCGTGGCAGCACACGCTCTATGTATGGGAGGGAAGAGACTGTGTTATTTCTCCCAGTCCCCCTGTGGCAGCCCACGCTCTATGTATGGGAGGGAAGAGACGGTGTTATTTCTCCCAGTCCCCCCGTGGCAGCCCACGCTCTATGTATGGGAGGGAAGAACAGTGTTATTTCTACCAGTCCCCCCGTGGCAGCCCACGCTCTATGTATGGGAGGGAAGAGACAGTGTTATTTCTCCCAGTCCCCCCGTGGCAGCACACGCTCTATGTATGGGAGGGAAGAGACGGTGTTATTTCTCCCAGTCCCCCCGTGGCAGCCCACGCTCTATGTATGGGAGGGAAGAGACAGTGTTATTTCTCCCAGCCCCCCCGTGGCAGCCCACGCTCTATGTACGGGAGGGAAGAGACGGTGTTATTTCTCCCAGTCCCCCCGTGGCAGCACACGCTCTATGTATGGGAGGGAAGAGACAGTGTTATTTCTCCCAGTCCCCCCGTGGCAGCCCACGCTCTATGTACGGGAGGGAAGAGACGGTGTTATTTCTCCCAGTCCCCCCGTGGTAGCCCACGCTCTATGTATGGGAGGAAAGAGACAGTTTTATTTCTCCCAGTCCCCCGTGGCAGCCCACGCTCTATGTATGGGAGGGAAGAGACAGTGTTATTTCTCCCAGTCCCCCCGTGGCAGCCCACGCTCTATGTATGGGAGGGAAGAGACTGTGTTATTTCTCCCAGTCCTCCCGTGGCAGCCCACGCTCTATGTATGGGAGGGAAGAGACCGTGTTATTTCTCCTAGTCCCCCCGTGGCAGCACACGCTCTATGTATGGGAGGGAAGAGACGGTGGTATTTCTCCCAGTCCCCCCGTGGCAGCCCACGCTCTATGTATGGGAGGGAAGAGACGGTGTTATTTCTCCCAGTCCCCCCGTGGCAGCACACGCTCTATGTATGGGAGGGAAGAGACGGTGTTATTTCTCCCAGTCCCCCCGTGGCAGCCCACACTCTATGTATGGGAGGGAAGAGACGGTGTTATCTCTCCTAGTCCCCCCGTGGCAGCCCACGCTCTATGTATGGGAAGGAAGAGACAGTGTTATTTCTCCCAGTCCCCCCGTGGCAGCCCACGCTCTATGTATGGTAGGGAAGAGACGGTGTTATTTCTCCCAGTCCCCCCGTGGCAGCCCACGCTCTATGTATGGGAGGGAAGAGACAGTGTTATTTCTCCCAGTCCCCCGTGGCAGCCCACGCTCTATGTATGGGAGGGAAGAGACGGTGTTATTTCTCCCAGTCCCCCCGTGGCAGCCCACGCTCTATGTATGGGAGGGAAGAGACGGTGTTATTTCTCCTAGTCCCCCCCCCCCCCGTGGCAGCCCACGCTCTATGTATGGGAGGGAAGAGATGGTGTTATTTCTCCTAGTCCCCCCCCCCCGTGGCAGCCCACGCCCTATGTATGGGAGGGAAGAGACGGTGTTATTTCTCCTAGTCCCCCCCCCCGTGGCAGCCCACGCTCTATGTATGGGAGGGAAGAGACGGTGTTATTTCTCCTAGTCCCCCCCCCCCCCGTGGCAGCCCACGCTCTATGTATGGGAGGGAAGAGACGGTGTTATTTCTCCTAGTCCCCCCCCCCCGTGGCAGCCCACGCTCTATGTATGGGAGGGAAGAGACGGTGTTTTTTCTCCTAGTCCTCCCCCCCGTGGCAGCCCACGCTCTATGTATGGGAGGGAAGAGACGGTGTTATTTCTCCTAGTCCCCCCGTGGCAGCCCACGCTCTATGTATGGGAGGGAAGAGACGGTGTTATTTCTCCCAGTCCCCCCGTGGCAGCCCACGCTCTATGTATGGGAAGGAAGAGACAGTGTTATTTCTCCCAGTCCCTCCATGGCAGCCCACGCCCTATGTATGGGAGGGAAGAGACGGTGTTATTTCTCCCAGTTCCCCCGTGGCAGCCCACGCTCTATGTATGGGAGGGAAGAGACAGTGTTATTTCTCCTAGTCCCCCCGTGGCAGCCCACGCTCTATGTATGGGAGGGAAGAGACGGTGTTATTTCTCCCAGTCCCCCCGTGGCAGCACACGCTCTATGTATGGGAGGGAAGAGACGGTGTTATTTCTCCCAGTCCCCCCGTGGCAGCCCACGCTCTATGTATGGGAGGGAAGAGATGGTGTTATTTCTCCTAGTCCCCCCCCCCGTGGCAGCCCACGCCCTATGTATGGGAGGGAAGAGACGGTGTTATTTCTCCTAGTCCCCCCCCCCCGTGGCAGCCCACGCTCTATGTATGGGAGGGAAGAGACGGTGTTATTTCTCCTAGTCCCCCCCCCCCCCGTGGCAGCCCACGCTCTATGTATGGGAGGGAAGAGACGGTGTTATTTCTCCTAGTCCCCCCCCCCCGTGGCAGCCCACGCTCTATGTATGGGAGGGAAGAGACGGTGTTTTTTCTCCTAGTCCTCCCCCCCGTGGCAGCCCACGCTCTATGTATGGGAGGGAAGAGACGGTGTTATTTCTCCTAGTCCCCCCGTGGCAGCCCACGCTCTATGTATGGGAGGGAAGAGACGGTGTTATTTCTCCCAGTCCCCCCGTGGCAGCCCACGCTCTATGTATGGGAAGGAAGAGACAGTGTTATTTCTCCCAGTCCCTCCATGGCAGCCCACGCCCTATGTATGGGAGGGAAGAGACGGTGTTATTTCTCCCAGTTCCCCCGTGGCAGCCCACGCTCTATGTATGGGAGGGATGAGACGGTGTTATTTCTCCCAGTCCCCCCGTGGCAGCCCACGCTCTATGTATGGGAGGGAAGAGACAGTGTTATTTCTCCCAGTCCCCCCGTGGCAGCACACGCTCTATGTATGGGAGGGAAGAGACGGTGTTATTTCTCCCAGTCCCCCCGTGGCAGCCCACGCTCTATGTATGGGAGGGATGAGACGGTGTTATTTCTCCCAGTCCCCCCGTGGCAGCCCACGCTCTATGTATGGGAGGGAAGAGACAGTGTTATTTCTCCCAGTCCCCCCGTGGCAGCCCACGCTCTATGTATGGTAGGGAAGAGACGGTGTTATTTCTCCCAGTCCCCCCGTGGCAGCCCACGCTCTATGTATGAGAGGGAATTGACGGTGTTATTTCTCCCAGTCCCCCCGTGGCAGCCCACGCTCTATGTATGGGAGGGAATTGAAGGTGTTATTTCTCCCAGTCCCTCCGTGGCAGCCCACTCTCTATGTATGGGAGGGAAGAGACAGTGTTATTTCTCCCAGTCCCCCCGTGGCAGCACACGCTCTATCTATGGGAGGGAAGAGACGGTGTTATTTCTCCTAGTCCCCCCCACCCCCCGTGGCAGCCCACGCCCTATGTATGGGAGGGAAGAGACGGTGTTATTTCTCCTAGTCCCCCCCCGTGGCAGCCCACGCTCTATGTATGGGAGGGAAGAGACGGTGTTATTTCTCCTAGTCCCCCCCCCCCGTGGCAGCCCACGCTCTATGTATGGGAGGGAAGAGACAGTGTTATTTCTCCTAGTCCCCCCCCCCCCCGTGGCAGCCCACGCTCTATGTATGGGAGGAAAGAGACGGTGTTATTTCTCCTAGTCCCCCCCCCTGTGGCAGCCCACGCTCTATGTATGGGAGGGAAGAGACGGTGTTATTTCTCCTAGTCCCCCCCCCCCCCCGTGGCAGCCCACGCTCTATGTATGGGAGGGAAGAGACGGTGATATTTCTCCTAGTCCCCCCGTGGCAGCCCACGCTCTATGTATGGGAGGGAAGAGACGGTGGTATTTCTCCCAGTCCCCCCGTGGCAGCCCACACTATGTATGGGAGGGAAGAGACGGTGTTATTTCTCCCAGTCCCCCCGTGGCAGCACACGCTCTATGTATGGGAGGGAAGAGACGGTGTTATTTCTCCCAGTCCCCCCGTGGCAGCACACGCTCTATGTATGGGAGGGAAGAGACGGTGTTATTTCTCCCAGTCCCCCCGTGGCAGCCCACGCTCTATGTATGGGAGGGAAGAGACGGTGTTATTTCTCCCAGTCCCTCTGTGGCAGCCCACTCTCTATGTATGGGAGGGAAGAGACGGTGTTATTTCTCCCAGTCCCCCCGTGGCAGCCCACGCTCTATGTATGGGAGGGAAGAGACAGTGTTATTTCTCCCAGTCCCCCGTGGCAGCCCAAGCTCTATGTATGGGAGGGAAGAGACGGTGTTATTTCTCCCAGTCCCCCCGTGGCAGCCCACGCTCTATGTATGGGAGGGATGAGACGGTGTTATTTCTCCCAGTCCCCCCGTGGCAGCCCACGCTCTATGTATGCGAGGGAAGAGACGGTGTTATTTCTCCCAGTCCCCCCGTGGCAGCCCACGCCCTAAGTATGGGAGGGAAGAGACGGTGTTATTTCTCCCAGTCCCCCCGTGGCAGCACATGCTCTATGTATGGAAGGGAAGAGACATGTTATTTCTCCCAGTCCCCCCGTGGCAGCCCACTCTCTATGTATGGGAGGGAAGAGACTGTGTTATTTCTCCTAGTCCCCCCCCCCCGTGGCAGCCCACGCCCTATGTATGGGAGGGAAGAGACGGTGTTATTTCTCCTAGTCCCCCTCCCGTGGCAGCCCACGCTCTATGTATGGGAGGGAAGAGACGGTGTTATTTCTCCTAGTCCCCCCCCCCCCGTGGCAGCCCACGCTCTATATATGGGAGGGAAGAGACGGTGTCATTTCTCCTAGTCCCCCTCCCCTGTGGAAGCCCACGCTCTATGTATGGGAGGGAAGAGACGGTGTTATTTCTCCTAGTCCCCCCCCCCCCCCCGTGGCAGCCCACGCTCTATGTATGGGAGGGAAGAGACGGTGTTATTTCTCCTAGTCCCCCCGTGGCAGCCCACGCTCTATGTATGGGGGGGAAGAGACGGTGTTATTTCTCCTAGTCCCCCCGTGGCAGCCCACGCTCTATGTATGGGAGGGAAGAGACGGTGTTATTTCTCCTAGTCCCCCCGTGGCAGCCCACGCTCTATGTATGGGAGGGAAGAGACGGTGTTTTTTCTCCTAGTCCCCCCGTGGCAGCCCACGCTCTATGTATGGGAGGGAAGAGACGGTGTCATTTCTCCTAGTCCCCCCCCCCCCTGTGGCAGCCCACGCTCTATGTATGGGAGGGAAGAGACGGTGTTATTTCTCCTAGTCCCCCCCCCCCCGTGGCAGCCCACGCTCTATGTATGGGAGGGAAGAGACGGTGTTATTTCTCCTAGTCCCCCTGTGGCAGCCCACGCTCTATGTATGGGAGGGAAGAGACGGTGTTATTTCTCCCAGTCCCCCCGTGGCAGCACAAGCTCTATGTATGGGAGGGAAGAGACGGTGTTATTTCTCCTAGTCCCCCCGTGGCAGCCCACGCTCTATGTATGGGAGGGAAGAGACTGTGTTATTTCTCCCAGTCCCCCCGTGGCAGCACACGCTCTATGTATGGGAGGGAAGAGACGGTGTTTTTTTCTCCTAGTCCCCCCGTGGCAGCCCACGCTCTATGTATGGGAGGGAAGAGACGGTGTTATTTCTCCTAGTCCCCCCCCCCCCCCCCGTGGCAGCCCACGCTCTATGTATGGGAGGGAAGAGACGGTGTTATTTCTCCTAGTCCCCCTGTGGCAGCCCACGCTCTATGTATGGGAGGGAAGAGACGGTGTTATTTCTCCTAGTCCCCCCGTGGCAGCCCACGCTCTATGTATGGGGGGGAAGAGACGGTGTTATTTCTCCTAGTCCCCCCGTGGCAGCCCACGCTCTATGTATGGGAGGGAAGAGACGGTGTTATTTCTCCCAGTCCCCCCGTGGCAGCCCACGCTCTATGTATGGGAGGGAAGAGACTGTGTTATTTCTCCTAGTCCCCCCGTGGCAGCCCACGCTCTATGTATGGGAGGGAAGAGACTGTGTTATTTCTCCCAGTCCCCCCGTGGCAGCCCACGCTCTATGTATGGAAGGGAAGAGACTGTGTTTTTTCTCCTAGTCCCCCCGTGGCAGCCCACGCTCTATGTATGGGAGGGAAGAGACGGTGTTATTTCTCCTAGTCCCCCCCCCTGTGGCAGCCCACGCTCTATGTATGGGAGGGAAGAGACGGTGTTATCTCTCCTAGTCCCCCTGTGGCAGCCCACGCTCTATGTATGTATGGGAGGGAAGAGACGGTGTTATTTCTCCTAGTCCCCCCCCCCCCCTGTGGCAGCCCACGCTCTATGTATGGGAGGGAAGAGACGGTGTCATTTCTCCTAGTCCCCCCCCCTGTGGCAGCCCACGCTCTATGTATGGGAGGGAAGAGACGGTGTTATTTCTCCTAGTCCCCCCCCCCCGTGGCAGCCCACGCTCTATGTATGGGAGGGAAGAGACGGTGTTATTTCTCCTAGTCCCCCCGTGGCAGTCCACGCTCTATGTATGGAAGGGAAGAGACGGTGTTATTTCTCCTAGTCCCCCCGTGGCAGCCCACGCTCTATGTATGGGAGGGAAGAGACAGTGTTATTTCTCCCAGTCCCCCCGTGGCAGCCCACGCTCTATGTATGGAAGGGAAGAGACAGTGTTTTTTCTCCTAGTCCCCCCGTGGCAGCCCACGCTCTATGTATGGAAGGGAAGAGACGGTGTTTTTTCTCCTAGTCCCCCCGTGGCAGCCCACGCTCTATGTATGGGAGGGAAGAGACGGTGTTATTTCTCCCAGTCCCCCCGTGGCAGCCCACGCTCTATGTATGGGAGGGAAGAGACGGTGTTATTTCTCCCAGTCCCCCCAGTGGCAGCCCACGCTCTATGTATGGGAGGGAAGAGACAGTGTTATTTCTCCCAGTCCCCCCGTGGCAGCCCACGCTCTATGTATGGGAGGGAAGCAGCTCAGCGGTCGGTGGGCTTAGTCTGTGGATTTTATGGACTGGGCCTGAATCTCCACCCATTCCACATCAGTTATCACTTCCTGACGCACGTTCCCACATATCTCGCTAGAACAAAACGTGGCCTCTCTATGCGGGAGTGTCAGCCCACCCGGGCCTTATAAAGAGGGGGAGAGGGGTGGGCTTTACCGCTGCAAACTCCTGTATAACACCGTGACAGACATAAGGAAGCAGCCAGCGGAAACGGTGCCGCTCCCTCAGCTCACCGCGTCTAGATAATTATTCTTACGCCCTTTATAGAAGTTATTTATCTGTATCTAGTTCGGTAAAAAACATCCCCCAATACCTCGATTTGACCTCACGGCCACGAGTGCACTCTGGTCCTAGGAGGCACTGGCCCTTTAACAGGGTGTAACTGTTTGTAACCCCCACTTTGGGGACTAAGTAATTGTAACGGTGAAGGGGTTAACCAGGCTCACTAATAAAGGTTCAGCCCACTTGGTTACCCCTGATCCATGTATTCAGGTCCTAGAGTGTCAGCTCTTGGACCCAGATGTGCTAACTGCATTACTGGGACTATTGCGACATTAAAGATGTCTGTGTGTTTTGCCTTTCCTGGGGTGCTGGGACCGGGAGATTTCTAGGCTGTAAGTTTCAGGGTGGGTTTGCCGGAGAAAGTCTTTACAGAATGTGTCTATGTATCGGGGTTCCGGAGTTACGGGGTACCCCAGGAATTGGATCCGGGAATCGAGTGAGATTCTCGGCTGCAGCCAAGCACATTGCTCCGCCAAACTCGAACCCTGAAAACGCTCTTGCGACTCAGCGCCAGGATTCCTGCTGCAGCATCTTCCAGACACGGTAACCGGGTATGAAGGGGTTAATGTATACCTGCAACATACAGGGGTGCCTAGTATAAAGAGGGGTGCCCATATACATGCCCAGGTACCCTGACTGGTATAGGGGTTCAGGGGGTGCTCCAGCTTTGTGATAAAGCTGAGCAGGATTTATTGTGTGAACAAAGTTTTAAAAGTTATTTATAAAGTGTGGCAAGAACGAGGCCAGTGAGTGAGAGGGCAAATTACTTACACATTTTATCACACAAGATACAGGAGACAGTGTATTTTATTAGAGTTATATGTGTAACGGGTTTATCCCCCTCCCCCCCCCCCCCCCCCCAATCTCACATTGGCCCGGGTACTTGTATTAACCAGTCCCCATTACGTGTTTGTGTTTGGTGGTGCACCTGTAGGCAACAGAACTCCTGAGTCTCCCGCTTGATGTTATTAGGGGATTTCCAACAGAACAGGTAGCTGAGGTAGTCGGTGCGAGTTCAACTTACATCACGTGCAGCGCCTCCACCTCATCAGGATCTGTGCTTCCGCAGGGAGATGGTCCTGGTGAGGAACTCCTTCTCGGTGCCATCCACTTATGAGTAATCTCACACTCACACAGTGGGGGTTTCTTTGAACAAGGCATCTTTATTGTAGATTGGGATGTAGCAGACTGCCCCATGCAGCTGCCGGCTCTAGCCGCACATCTCTCCGTGCTGTCCCTTTGCCAGGTACGCCCTCCCGTACTGAAGTGGGATTCCCTTTCTCCTAGGGAGATCACCACTGTGCCAGGTCCCTGGACACAGTGTGGCTTAGACAGGCTGATTGGTCACTCTGCTACCGCTAGTTACAGCACTAGGGTCACAAAAGTATTCCCACAATCCTTTATGCAGGCCATACAATGTGCAAACAGCTTTCCACAGCTGCCAGAACACTGCTAGAACTCTTGCAGAACACTCTGTAGGACACTTGTAGAACCCCACTAACTAACTGTGTTGTGCCTTATATACTTCAGGAGGCAGGCGCATCCCTGATGTCACTATCCAGGGACTCAGAGCATACGGCCACTCCCCTCCATACATAGGGCACCTCACCATGGTGTGAGGGAAAACCTCCATAACTACTGCTGGCATACCTGTTCTTACCAGGACTTACTGCCAACAGAGAGGAAAGCAATATACCATTATTATGCATGGCTATATACTCCCCCTGGTGAATCCCCACCGTCCCGGCTGGGTCCTAAATTTAGTGTACCTTGCTCCAGGAAACATTGAAAAAGAACACCCAACTTAGTATTAAAACATTATCACTTCACATAATAATGATATAACACCCGCTCCCGACCAACAGTAAGCAGCAAATAATAAAGGCAGACCACTCGTTGTGGACCTAATAATAGTGTCGAGGGTCTGGCTTCTTTACCTCCCGCCCCGCTGCATCATGAACAGTTACACTGTACTCTCGTGGTAACCCCGCTCGTTACAGTATACCACCTTGTGCATATACACACTGCGTCCTATCTCCCAGACCCGCATGAGTTGGGACACCCTCTGCTCGGCCTGAATCCCCTTAATGGCCCCTCCCTTATTAACAATATAGTACTCAATATCGTTTTTGAGCCACCTTTCTCGGTTCTCCTCAATTTCTCTCATTAGAGGTTCGGGCCCATGCGATCGCGTATACTGAGCTGCGATAGCCCGTTCAGCTCGGCAAGTCCTGGTCAATTTACTTTTCCCAGCCGCTCCTGGCAGCACCCATGACAGGGGCTCATCTGATTCTACCGGGTCA